>NC_057801.1:767795236-767829608 GCF_018294505.1 Triticum aestivum
ACACGTTCATTCATTCTCTCCATGTTTCGATCTCTAAGTCTCTCAACTACACAACCCCCTTTTCCACTCCTGTTACCAAATGTATTTACCTCACACACCCGCCATTGCAACCCATGCCGAGCTCTCTCTCTCTCCCCCCTCTCCCTCTCACCCTCTCGCGCTAAATACATGCATTGCCTATCTAGCCCCCCAACCTCTCGTGCGCATGAACGCACGTTGTATATCTAGGTCACTCCCTCGAGACTGTCTCACTCTTTCTTCCGCTCGGGGGACCACACTCTCTCAATCTCGCCCTCTTTATCTGAGTCTCGTTTAACCTCGTTTTCTTTCACATACAAATGATGTATCTCCCTGTTTGGGCCTCGATCAACACACTCTATACTCTCTCACGCAGATTGTCTATCTAGGTCAGTCCATCCAAGCCGCCGCCACTCTTTCGACCTCATGGTGGGCCACGCTCACTCAATCTCTCTCTCTCTCTCTCTCTCTCTCTCTCTCTCTGTGTGTGTGTGTGTGTGTGTGTGCGTGTGTGTGTGTATGTCTCGATTTACCTCGCTCTTTCTCGGACAAAAACGATATATCACCATGTTTGAGCCCAATTCGACCTATTCACATTGTATACTCTCTCACGCACATCTTCTATCTAGGTCACTCTCTCCAACCCGGCCATCTCACTCTTTCAATCGCACGGCGACCCTATGTGATCGGTTGACCTTGCTTCCTCCCATGCACAAAATATATCTACACGTCTGTGAATGGATCATCTCTCAAGCTCTATCTTACAGCCCTCACCCTTACCAAAAGCTCAATCGGAAAATATCTCTCCAGAGCATATATATTTGATCAATGAATGTCGGACCACACTCACTTTGTCTCTCTATCTATATGTCTCTCGATTGACCTCGCTTTCTCATACCGTATCTTCCACACGTTGAAGCTAATACCTCTCCATCCCTCGCAAAGCCGGATCTATTTACATTGCGAGGGGCACTCCAACCTTGGATTAATTTGTGTAGGCATTTATTCCGGTCGGTTTAGATTATATTTTCATAGCATTCGGCCCACAACTACTCCAAACGCCGTTGCAACCCACGCAACTCCCCTAGTTGATTTCCCTCTGGCTCGGTCATCGCTCTCTCGCACGTGCTTTCTCACCATCAATGTTGCACCATAGTATTATTGAAAAAAACTATGTTGTTCTCTTTAATTATTATAAATAAGCTACAAAACTACACACTGATAGTCCACTTGGAATGGAACAAATTTCGACCCACAAATTAATGTGCTACAAACTACACACCAAGGGGCCCACATGTCATGAAACAAATTTGGAACCATATACAAATTAAAAAATAAAGGACGAGGATCGAACATGCGACCGGGCCTTCAAGCCGCACGTCAATAGGCAACATACATAGAATAGCAGTGTTTGTTGTACCCCCTTTGTTCACATAATGTTTTTATATTACCACAGCCTAATTAATGGATAACACGTAATATTATTTTTAGTACTATTCGCCTTCACTTATTGGTGGGCTCCATGTGTGCTTTCTCTCTCTCTCCTCCCCTTATGCGTTTAGACGCACGGGCAAACAGGAAGAACTCGCGGGCGATGTTGCCGTTGACCATATCTGGACGCGTTCACAACTCACAAGTCATGGCACCAGTTTCACGTACTGGCAGCACTAGTCAGTGTGTACGTGCAATGCATGTTAATTTGGAAGTATATTAAGTGCATGCGGATATTAACTACTAGGATATTATTTGCGTGTTGTCATGTGATTAGCACTATTTTTGGCATGAAATTAACTGCACGCTAAACATGTTGAGCGCTCGACATTGAAGCAGTCTAGGTCGTTGGATGACAAGGAATACATGTGGCTTGATGACGTTTTATATTTAATTTGATACGACTCTAGCAGAACATTCAATCGATCAAACCATACATTTCATTTAGTCTGACTCCGACTTTAAATTATACGACGATCGATATAAAATAATCGGAAATGATAAACATTCGGATTTTAAGCATGGCAACTTGAACGTTTTTCATGGCAAATCTAGATTATGCGGCGGCGGCGGGGGTGTCTGGCGGTGGGTAGCAGCTGCTCTGCCATGCTCAATGTGTCATCGGGCCACTGACCGACGGCGACGGCGGTGTCTTGCGCCGTTGTTGGCGTACTCCTGGACGTTGGCTAGCTTCAAGGAAGGCCAAAATGTTCTGGACTTCAGAGCGAGTCAACTGGCGGGAGGAGGCGACTGGCGTTGATGCAAGGAAGCGGTCGACGGCAGCCATCCATGCCGCTGAGGGGGGCACTGGCACCCACGCGGGGACAGGCGCTGTCAACGGCGTGACGGAGACGTTCGTGTGCATGGGCACCGGCACAGGTGCACACGTCAGTGCATGCGCAGGCGGGTGCGCATGTCAGTGCACACGCAGGAGCATGCGCTGGCAGGTGCACGGGCACCGGCATGGGCGTGCGCGTCAGTGCACACGTAGGCGCACACGTTGGCAGGTGCACGGGCACGTGAAAGTTGGCAGGGACCTCGTGGAACCCCGTGGCATCAAGCTCGGCGACAATGTGCGGCTCCCATCCCATCAATGCCACAGGGATGGGCGCTGGCGCAGTTGGGGCGACGAGAGCCGGAACAGGAGCGGGGACAGGCGCAGCATCTTCCCGCAAGGCCAGTTCAAGCACGTCCCAAAGCGCCTTATGTTCTTGAGACTCCGGCTGGGTGCCTTCCTCATTAAACTGGAACACTAAGGGCAGACCATCGTGATGTGGCATGGCATACATTTAGGTCAGGCTAGTTGGAGGTAGACGACAGGAGAATCGGAGAGGAAGAGAGACGATTGTAGCGATACCGGGTAGTGCGGGGTTGATTTTAAACTGCGGTGCTGGCAACATTAAAAGTGGGAGCAGTTGGGACGATGGTGGGCGGCGGAGCCTGGTCAAAGGGCTCGCCTCTCGATGAGTCTGCACAGCGGTCTGCTCGCACGCCTCCCGTCGACTCACGCGCTCGCTAGGACGGCACCTGCCGATGAGAAGCGGGGACTCGTGGCGGCATGTAAACGCCCACGGTTTCAATAGTGAAAGCGTTCGCCTTAACGTGACAGGTCTTTTCCCTCAAAAAATGTGACAGGTCTTTGTTCCAAAATACCTTGGCTCTTCATTTGTGCAACTTGTCATAAGCAGCTTGTCTCAAATTGAAGAAAAAACTTACGAAGTAATATTTGTGCCATATCACGTGACCATGCTCAGTTTCAAGAATTTATGCTCCCTTTTGGATTTTCTGAAACTTAAGACCCAGGATTCGAAACAATATCATAACCTGCATCATGCAATAAATTTTCAAGCCGTACTTCTGTCCTGTTGTATTTCTTAAGAAAGGATTTGGTCAAACACTTTGCTTAGTTAAACCTCCTTTCCGGTTTATAGGTCTCAATTCAAAAATCTCACCAACCAAGGTAGATGGTGAGTGGTGGAACAATTGTTGTAGTTTGCAAAACCACTCAATTAATGCGCTTGTTTTCCTCAAAAATTGTGTTTACGAATGCATTAATTGCAATGCATGCATGCATAAAGTACATGCATTGCTCAATTTTCTCTTAATACTTGCATGTAATGATTTATTGCACCTTGAAATCTGAACATGTGATGGGGAACAACCAAATTCAGACTTATAAAATGGGAAAACTAAAATTTTGAGATAAGCCCTATAAAACGGAAAGGAGGGAGTAAAAGGATAATCCCTCCGTACCAGTGTATTGCCTGATATATTAACTCAAGTACTAGGCACGAACAAAAAAGGTACTAGGCACGAACAAACGGGCTCAATTCTGTGCTCATCCTGGTGTAGTAGTAGTAGTAGTAGTAGGCAATGCAGTTGACGGGTGACATTGACGAGCGGCGACCAAGGGAATTGAACCGTGCTCGGCACGGTAGGTAACGTTGTCTAGTTACTAAAGCATCCCTCCGTTGTTCATCGGTAGTCATTATGGACCAGGGGCATGAGGGGAATTTCCTATGGCTGGAATTCTGGCCGCCAGATATTTCGACTTGAAACGCTGAGGCTCGACTGGTTGGGGTTGCCTAATGTGCATACCACGCACGCCACCGAAGGACACGAGCCCGTTTTTTAGGATCAACACGAGCCAAGGTCTGGCTGGTACGCCATTGGGTCCTACCATTTGAGAATACGAAAGGAACCTTTTAAATTGCCGAACGAATCTATGTGTATTACAATACCCGTATTTTCCTTGCAAATACTAATATCAATGTGGTAATTGATTTATGACGAGTCGTTGAATTAGAGTAAATTTGTGATATAGTGATCTCAACGTGGATTTCACATTTCATGGTATCCCTAGTAAGTTTTCCAATGCAAATTCAAATTTAAAAGATGAACAATATGGAGGTGAGAAAACTTTGTATGTATCAAGCATATGACCACACACACACATAGAGACACACATGCACGAACACAACAACAATCCAATAAGTATAGTGCATCTATTTTTCCAACCCATGCATGTATGACACGAGTTCAAAAATACTCCTTCTATTCCTAAATATTAGTCTTTTAGAGAGTTCAACAAGTGACTACATACGGAGCAAAATGAGTGAATCTAGACTCTAAAATATGTCTATATACATCTGTATGTGCCAGTCCATTTGAAGCCTCTAAAAAGACTAATATTTAGGAACGAAGGGAGTAAAATGTAAGACATCCATGTTCCTCAGTTCAATATTTAAAATGAACATGAAACTGAAACATGAATATTAAGTCTAGTACTACAGTACATGCAAATGTTGTGTTTAGGCGGAGCTATGATTGTCAGGGGTCAACCCCTCGACCTTAGATAAAACTGTGGAGCTCTGTTTAGGGTTGTTTAGATTATATGTGTTCCCACCCTCCCAACCACCGATTGGTTGTGCACCCCCCACCCCTCCTCCCCGGGAGAATATCATGTGCCCCCATACCTTACATGCTATAAGCCGATACGAGTTGCTTGGAGCTTGTAGATCTGAGATATAGCAGCTCACATGATGTGTCTTAACTTTGTTGCAAGAAACCTTGATGAGTTTGAGAATTGCACACAATTTGTACAAAAACTACTTAGATGCCCTTTGATCCCATATCCAACGACCTCGAAGCTCATATCACCGTAGCATCTAAGATGAAGGAGGACATCATATTCTCCTGTATGTAAGAATATCATGTGCCACCACACCTTAGATGCTTTGGTGATACAAGCTCTTCAGAGGCATTGTATTTGTGACCCAACACCTCCTCGGTGGTTCGAATGGTTTTTTGCAGAAAAGCCCCAAAAGAGTTCGGCCACTGCTTACAAGCACAAAGACTGCTCAGATGCCATTGGATCTCAGATCAAACGACCTCCAAGCTCGTATCACCGTAGCATCCAAGCTGCGATAGCACCTTATGTTTTCTCGCATGGGAGAGTATGAGGTGCTCCCGCACCGTAGATTCTATGGTGATACGAGTTCACTGAGATCTAACGGCCCACAATAGGAGGTTTGAATGTTTTTGCAATATACGCCTGATAGAGTTTGGGAAATGCACAGAAAGTACAAGTACTATGCATGTGCCATCTGATCACTGAGCATACGACCTAGATGCTCATATCACCGTAGCGGGTAATTAAGCTACGGGGAGCACCTAATATTAGCACCGGGAGCTGTTGGATTGATGATGCAGCAGCACACACGAGGCCTGAATGTTTTATTTGAAAAAAAATGGAGAGTTTGGAAGTTGCGCATAATTACAAAGACCACTCCCAAGCCATTGGATCTCACTTCCAACGGTGTAAAAACTCGTATCACCATAGTATCTAAGCTGCGGGGTGGATGTGATATTCTATGCCGCTGTCATTTTTGTTCGTAAACTTGCAAAATACGTGTAACTTGTGCCGTTACTTGTCTAACCGCGCAAAGTGTTTGTTCAAAAAAATCATCCTACACTGAAATATCGGAACAACACACGGGGGTCCCACTTGTCATTAATCAAATTTGGACCTAAAACTAACAAATCTGAAAGACGAGATTAGAACTGGCAACCTGGACTACAAAGCGTAAGTCAATAGCCTGAAAAAATGAATGGTTGTTGGCTTTATCCCATAACTTGATTTTATACAGTACTTGCATTGGGTAGAGTAGAGGGAGTGCCTCGTCAACACGTGCATGACCGTTGTCTCACTTACGGGTGGTCCCAGGTCTGCGATCTCAATCTCTCTTCTCTCCATCGTCTAACCTTTGCACAGGCACACACGAAGAGTGGCGCTAGCTTGACGTGGTGTTATTACAACTAAAAAAGCTTGGAAAATAGAAGAATCGCCTAGAACAAGAGACGTTGTAGCTGGTCGAGACGGAGCTAACCGTGCCATGTTTGCATGATGAAGCTATGTGGCTAGTGGGGTGTTTTCGACCGACTGGCTGGGTCCCGAGGTAGTACGTCTGATACAGTATATTTTTACACGCACATTTTTCCTCCGTGCCGAGACGTGGCACACCCTACCATGCGGTTTCGGGGTCCTCCCGGGTGGTGCACGCATATATTCTTCCTGGTGTGGGACGCCCTACCGCGCGTTTTCTGGGTCCTCCTCGGTCGTAGCGCCGAAGCAAGTAAATGAGTCGTCAAATCACGAAAGACCACCTTTCCCGCCAAGTACA
This sequence comes from Triticum aestivum, assembly GCF_018294505.1. Taxonomy (NCBI): domain Eukaryota; kingdom Viridiplantae; phylum Streptophyta; class Magnoliopsida; order Poales; family Poaceae; genus Triticum; species Triticum aestivum. The sequence continues at coordinate 767,801,929 of NC_057801.1, forward strand.
TCAGTGAAGCACGGTGGCTAGCTAGTTGGGCTAGTTTGACCGATTAGCTAGGCCGCCGCCACATTTGTTTGTTCACCCCTTTTTTTATCTACTTGCCGGCAGGTAAATTTAAATATCCACCGCGGCGTTGCTCTGGTGTTTGGGTGCGGCAGGATTTTAAATTTTTTGATTGACGGGAGCAGGCGCGGCAGGATTTTTAATTTTTTGATTAACGGGAGCAGGCACGGTAACAATTAGTCATGATGACTCCGCCTGTAAAAACCCACTGCTCCCTGATGTCAGAAGTCGTCGACTGGTGTTTTACCATGGTGAAAACCAAAAGATTCCCCGCTCCTCGGTTGGCTCCCTCCGCCTTCCCGTAGATTGCATTGCCTTTTAGCCGTTTCGCCCCCTTTGCTTCCACTCCCCATTGCTTCTACCTGGTGCCATGGCGGCGCAGTAGATCATGGAGTCCGAGGTGAGGCGCCTGACACAGGAGCTCCATGCCAAGGATGTGGAGCTCAGGGCTAAGGATGTGGAGCTCCGTGGGCTCAAGAAGGAGAGGAGTGCCATGCTCCTCCGTTATGTCCGGGAGTTCACCGAGCTTCAAAAGCGGCAGGCGCCCACCACAAAGATGCTCAAGGCGTCGGCGGTGTTGCTGCAGAAAGCGGGAGATACAATAGGCCGTCAGGGGAGCCGGCTGGAGCGCGAGCGGGCCGATCGTGACGAGGTCCAGGATCTCCTCAGCCACTTGGTGAACCAAGTTGCCACACACGTGTTGCGGCTGCGCGATGCCTACCGTCGTGCCAGTGGGACGATGCCGGCCATTGGGCTAAACCCGTTCGACGACCCGGTCGACTTCAAATAGCTGCGGCTTCCTGACCTGGTCTCCTTCTTCACCTATATCTCCGAGGAGCTGACTTGTCTCCGCGCGATGGTGGGGGCTGAGCTGGACAAGGAGGGGTTGGGCGCTGCCATCACCGTTGCCGGGCGAATCCTTTCAGGGCTCCGTCACCGGAATCCATTCGGCGCAACATGACCGTTGGATCAAACTCAGACATTTGGATCAAACTCAGACGGTGCAGATCCTTCATTGTAGCACAATGCGTGTGGGTGTGTTTGGTTGCATTCTCATCTCAATATAGTTGTTTCCTCTTCGTGTATTTTTGTCAACCTACTAGTGTGGACTCATGCACCCTTCATGCACTCTACCAAACACCCAAAAGTGGGTCGAGAAGGGAACTTTTGCTCCCATCCCGTGCACCCTTCATACACCCTGTCTAACACTATAGGATGTGCTTCATATGGTTCATGTTTCATGGAGTACTGTAGCACCGTACTCTCCGTGTGCTATGGACCTAGTTCTGTTAACATTGATCTCACCTTTCATTCTTGACCGGACAGTCGAAAAAGCGGTACTATGTTACATATAGGAGTAGTTGACATGCGCACAACACAACAACAAGATTGTGTAGTACTGATGTATGAACCATTGCACATGCCTAGTAGTAGGAGCACTGTGTATGTTCAAGTGGCTGCCGTGTTTCGCACTCCTCCGTCGTAAGAGTGGAAACTCTTGCTGTAATCATTTTTTTTCTTCAGAATGAAAAACAGTGGACATACTCTACCGTGCGGATCCTCCTCTAGCCATGCACTAAATTACTCACTTTCGCCGATGTGTGGGACAGCCAGCACCTAGGTCCACCAGCCATGCACTAAATTACTCTGTAGTAGAGTGACGGTAGACTACCCCAATCGAACCGCCGCAGTAATGCCCAATGAGCCGTCAAATCACAAAGCCCCCTCCTTTCCAGCAGTAAGTTGGATGGACGAAGCAACCATCATTTCACTCTTCTCTCTCAGCTTCCTCTCTTGAAGAAAACCCCCACTCGCTTCACTTCTCCCTCATCTCGTTCCTCCTTTCACTCTTCTGTCTCAGCTTCCTCTCTTGGATGGATGCCGGAGCACCGGCTGAAGTGATGTCTATGGCTCTGGCCAAAACTGTCAAGGCTCATGGTACGAAGAAGCGCAAGCACCCCGCCGAGACTACCGCAGACAAGCTCAAAGCCATCGCCCTGTCCAAGCCCCCCTCTGCGGGATCCCTCATTAAGCAAGTCCAGGTAATGTCTCTTATTGACGATCTTTTTCTCGATCTTGATCGTGTTTTTTCATCTAACACGCAGTACTAGTACTGGTAGTACAACTTTCTAGGTGATCTTGCATGTGATTTTAGTGTGCCAAATGACGGTTCTAAATTCCTCTTTTGACCAAAACATGCGAGAGGTTGACACTGATTTCTTATACATTACTTTCAACTACTCCCTCTGTCCCAAATTTCTTGTCTTAGATTTGTCTAGATAGGGATGTATCTAATACTAAAATGTGACATACATCCGTATCTAGACAAATATAAGACAAGAATTTTGGGACGGAGGGAGTACTTTATGAACATCAATCCTACCTTTTAAGAGGGTATATTTGCCTCAGTAACTTGTGTTATGGATATTGCATGTAATCACTCTGCTCTCATGCCTTTGAAGACATGTTCTAGTGTCTTTGTTCACTCATTTCTGTGCATATATGTAGCCATATATGGAGTATAATATCGAAAATCATTTTATATTTCTGAACGGAGGTAGTAATGAAATATGGTTTCTGTTTGAATTAGAACCAGGTCCGCGGTGGAGATGAAGTTCTCAAAGTCATGCCGTGTGAACTGGAAGACCTGATGATGAGTTCTACTGCTGAACTATCCAGATGTTGTGTCCTTGTCGCCACGTGTCCTGAACTAGTGTTTTCCTGTAGCATTGTTGTCAGGCGTGTTCTCGAGGCTGTACTTGACCACAACAATTTCTTGGATGTGACTTCGATTACGAAGGTTGTGGTTCTTGTAAAGCTTCCCAACAAATCTGATGCGGCATGTCTTGATCATCATGTTTATGAGTGGAAAGACCACTCTGTTAGGTTCTCCAAGGTTGACAAGATGGTGATGGTGCATGTAGACATCTCACACGAAGTCCATGGCCTAGTTAGTTATGCGGGGTTCATCCCATAGGTCGGTGGCAAGAAATAGTCTGCAGAGTTTAGTTAGTGCACCTTTGCTTGTATGTAGTAAGTACTATTGTTCAGTACTTGATTTGTGTTTGTGAATCCTGTATTGTTTATTAGTACTGCTGCTTTTGGTGTGTGGTCAGTCCTGAGAACGGTCAATGTTAATGTATGTCCACTCAATTCAGTCTGTACATTTTGAAGTATCCAGATCATATTTTTTGTGAGGACGGTTTATCAATTATGGTTACACTTCAATATCTATATGCATTGCACGGTTTATCGCACCCACCAAGATTTCCAGTCCCATGGATGTTCGGTCCATACGATTTGTCACGACCTTTGGACTGTCCTGCTTGTGGGAGTAGGCAGGGCCCCTGCATGCCACGCGTAGTTGGACGATCAATCTTTTGTTTAGTACTTCAACATAGTGATTTCCTGGTAAGGATTCACTCGTGTCACATCAAGTAAATCTTATTGATTCACTGTCTAAATCTTATTGATTTAATGTCATGTTTTCTTTCTTTTCCTACAATTTTACGATGCAGGTTTTTCCATGTGACATTCATCATAGAATAAACCGTTTGGTTTGCTCTACCATGGAAATTTTTGCAGGTTTCACTTCTTATGTCGTGTCAGTAATGAAGGCACTGTCCATCACTTATATTACTGGAAAAAATTGGATCAGTCCGTTGTCTGAGTACAAGCTGAATCCCTATGATGAACTACAGTTTGGTTTAACAAAAACGCCACAATTAGTCCTTCTCGCGTTTACAAGAAATGAAGAAAAAAATGGATCACGGGCGCGGATCCTAGTCAAGTTAGAAAGCCGATCATAGCAGACCAGACACGATCGCCGTTGTCTCGCACAGATTGAGCACCGGCAGTTGCTCTAGCACTTACAGTGGCAGCAGCTCAGTCTAATCCAGCTGGGGATTGGGCACCGACCGCGTCAGTGGATCAATCTAATCTACCGTTGGATTGGGCATCGACACCGGCACCATCTCTACAAGGAGCACCATCGCTGGCAGCAGCAGCGGCTTCGGCACCTGCACCAACACTTGCACTGGCATTTGGTCCGGCCTGTGCAGTTGCACCGGCAACAGACTGGGCTGCAGTTCGCACTTCATATACCAAAGTCCTTACAAAAACCGACATGTCCACCTTCTTGGTAAGCATTCGCAGCCCAAGTGCTTCATTCCTTTTTTTTCCATGTTGTTTCACATGATTCACTGTGTTGATCTAACTGTTTGGGTATGTCTTCTTGTTTTCAAACAGAGAATTCCTAGAGCAACGAGGGAGTCGTTCAACAATCTAGGCAACCGCGGCCAAGTTTCTCTTACCATGCGCAGCCTTGGTGTGAATCAACCTGCTCAATATACCGTAAGTACAAAGGATGGTCGCATGATGATTGATGTTAAAGGATGGTCAAGGTTCAAATCTAAATCATATCTTGCGGTAGGGGATGATGTCAAAATCGAACTTTCTCGGCAAGGAGAGCTGGTCCAAATCAACTTTGAAATTCTTCAGTAGCAGCACGCAACTGCCGAACTGATCTATCCTCCGAGAGATTTTGATGTAATAATCTGGCATGGTGAAACAAGTGTCTTGTGTGTATAAGTAGTACGACAGTATTATTTATCACAGGTATATCATTGATAGAATTGCAACTCTGATTGCTGGTTAGGAACTGTCGTTCAATTTCATTCCAACAGCTGTCGTGCTTTATTCAATTTTGTGTATTCGCCTTGCGACAACATCTAAAACCAGTGTAGTACCGATCGCTTGCAATATGATGAAAAGCGCTGAGGTAGAACACATGGGCCCCCAAACATGCAGGGTCGGCCTGCGGCCCAAAATCCAGAACCGTGAGCCTATCTGAGTATTATATTCTCAGCTGAACCCCCATAAGAAAAAGCTGAACCCCCATAATGCCCGTGCGTTGCAGAGGGGGTATATTTCTCGACAAGGTGAGCCTGTGATATAAAATATTTGTATATTTCTTTACAGAGGGAGTATCTCTCTGTCAAAAAATATATTTATGTGTAACTAGTTACTCCTGTCTTTCTACTTCCTTTCGCTGATATGTGGGGCAACCGGCAATGGGGTCCATGTGCCATATACACATATTAGAGTGCACAACTTCACGGTAGACACACCCCGGTCGTAGCGCCGCAGTAATGCCCAATGAGCCGTCAAATCACAACCCCCCCTTTCTAGCTTTAGGAGTAAGCTGGACGGACGAAGCGACAATATTTCACTGGGCCTGAATCCCCTTCTCCCTCGTCTGCTTGTTCGGAGAAAACCCCCGCTCGGCAATTGCATAGGGTTTTCTCATGGAGAACCAGGTACGAATTCTTCATCCATCCCCGATAAATCCAAGTCCCTTGGTCGCAGGTAATCCTAGGATGGCAGCCGCCGCCGTTGATGCATTTTTCTTCGTATTGAATCTAGTGTGTTTCAGTTGCAGTGCCCAAAGTGCGAGTACCCTACAGATTTCTGCACCCACGGCGAGACGCCACACTTGTTCCTTCTCATCCTACCACAGCATTTTGAAACGCGCACAGTATGTTCCTAGAATCCTCTTCTCTATCCGGGAGGGTGGGGGGGTTTTGAACATGCTGTGTTCTGATATTATTTTTCCTGCAATGTATTATTTGCTCTGCCAGAACACATGTACTCAAGATGCTCGGCCTTTCCATAATTGAATACACTAGTTTAATGGTCACTGTCGGTGTTAAAACCGGCAGATCTCGGGTAGGGGGTCCCGAACTATGCATCTAGGCGGATGGTAACAGGAGATAAGGGACACGATGTTTCTACCTAGGTTCCGGCCCTCTCGGTGGAGGTAAAACCCTACTCCTGCTTGATTAATATTGATGGTATGGGTATTACAAGAGTTGATCTACCACGAGATCAGAGAGGCTAAACCCTAGAAGCTAGCCTATGGTATGATTGTTGTTCGTCCTACGGACTAAAACTCTCTGGTTTATATAGACACCGGAGAGGGCTAGGGTTACACAGAGTCGGTTACAATGGGAGGAGATCTTCATATCGTATCGCCAAGCTTGCCTTCCACGCCAAGGAATGTCCCATCCGGACACGGGACGAGGTCTTCAATCTTGTATCTTCATAGTCCGGGAGTCCGGCCAAAGGTCATAGTCCGGCCATCCGGACACCCCCTAATCCAGGACTCCCTCAGTAGCCCCTAAACCAGGCTTCAATGACGATGAGTTCGGCGTGCAAGTTGTCTTCGGCATTGTAAGGCGGGTTCCTCCTCCGAATACTTCATAGAAGATGTTGAACACAAGGATAGTGTCCGGCTCTGCGAAAATAAGTTCCACATACCGCCATAGAGAGAATAATTTCTACACAAATCTAATCTGCTGACGTATTCCACAGCGTGACATCATGCCACAGCCGAGCCTTTATTCGAATCATTTTACCGCTCCACCTCAGCATGTTTAGCGAGGTGGTTTCCTTGGCACGTCTTGTCAAAGCAGGGATCATGTCCCCTTATTCCGGGATTCTCATCAATACGGGCGTGGGTAACCCAACCGCGCCATTAACCGCGGTGCTTGGGAGATAAGCGAGTTTTATTAGGCCGGTGGGGCTCGCAGTTTCGGCCGCCCATATAATTGGATAAGGATCTACCCTTTACATTTACGCCTTCTTCCTCCTTTGCTTATCCATCCCTGCACGCTCGAGCTCCAACGCCCAAGCCCGCACTTCCCACCTCAACCTTCTCCAATCATGTCCGGAGCGGGAGCTAGATGGATGGCCTCCTTCTTCACAGAGGGGCAAATCAAAAAGTTGAGGACGGCCGGATACTTGTCTGGCGACATCGCGCACCGGCTTCCAGATGCGGGGCAACTCATCCCCACCCCCAGGACCCATGAGAGGGTTGTTTTTCTCCCTCATTTCCTCCGCGGACTGGGTTTTCCTCTTCACCCATTCGTCAGGGGGCTCATGTTCTACTACGGCCTGGACTTCCACGATTTGGCCCCGAACTTTATCCTCAACATCTGGGCGTTCATCGTCGTGTGCGAGGCCTTCCTCTGCATCCAGCCCCACTTCTGCTTATGGCTGAAGACTTTTAATGTCAAGCCGAAAGTGGTGGGCGGCCGCCAAGCGGAGTGCGGAGGTGCCATGGTGGGCCGGATGGCCAACGTCCTATGGCTCGAGGGCTCCTTCATGGAGACAATAAAAGGATGGAATTCAGGGTGGTTCTACATCACCGAGCCGCGCGACCCCAAATGGGAAGCGGCCCCCGAATTCCGATCTGGCTTTCCCACACGGCTCACCTCCTGGAGAGATACGGGCCTAACGTGGGGAGATTCGGAAGAGCTGACCGGACTCCAAACCTGCGTCAAAAAGCTGGTGAGCAAGAACCTCAAGCTCGTCAACGTAGTCCAGGTCATGGTTATCCGCCGGGTCCTCCCATGCCAACAACGGGCCTTCAAATTGTGGGAGTTCGATCCGGCATAGCACCCAACCTTGAGCGGGCTCTTCGACACCATGTACGAAGATGCCTGGAAGGTGCTGTTCAAGGGTGCCGAGGCCCCTGCGTCCGCTACCGAGGATCGCAGATTCAGCTCGCGGCGCCAGGCCAACGAGGTAAGCTATTCTACCCTTTACGGGACTCTTGTCTTTCATAGTTTGACTCTATGCGGGATCTGAAGTCCCCTACCTTTGACAGGACTGGCTGAAGAAGTCCGGGCAGGTTATCTGTCCGACTCCCCTACTAGAAGACCCAGTGGACGCCCGATTGACGGGGCTGCTGGTTCCGGCACCTCACGTGGTGCCGGAGAAGAAGGCCAAGAAGAAGGCCACAGGGACTCGAAAGAGCTCCTGGCGCCTGGTGGTGTCGGATTCATCGCCCGACAACCCCCGACGCACCCTCCGCCTCCGAAGACGAGGAGGAGGAAGAAGAAGAAGAAGAAGAAGCCTCTCCCCCTCCAACGGGGGGAGGAAAGAAAAGAAAGGCCACCCCAATTGGAGAGGCTGGAGGGTCCAAGAAGGGGAAGACCCTTCTGCCAGACTATGCCTCCGATGCCGAAGACGGCGGGGAGGAATGGCCTGTTGGGGAACGTAGCAGAAATTCAAAATTTTCCTACGTGTCACCAAGATCTATCTATTGAGAAACCAGCAACGAGGGGAAGGATAGTGCATCTACATACCCTTGTAGATCACTAAGCGGAAGCGTTCAAGAGAACGGGGTTGAAGGAGTCGTACTCGCCGTGATCCAAATCACCGAAGATCCTAGTGCCGAACGGATGGCACCTCCGCGTTCAACACACGTACAGCCCGGTGACGTCTCCCACGCCTTGATCCAGCAAGGAGAGAGGGAGAGGTTGAGGAAGTCTCCGTCCAGTAGCAGCACAATGGCATGGTGGTGGTGGAGGAGCGTGGCAATCTTGCAGGGCTTCACCAAGCTCCGCGCGAGAGGAGGAGGAAGAGAGGTAGGGCTGCGCCAACAGGAGAAGAACTTCGTGTATTGGGCTGCTCCTTTGCCTCCACTATATATAGGGGGAGAGGGGGCTGCTCCCCCACCTAGGTTTCCACCCCTAGGGGCGGCGGCCAGCCCTAGATCCCATCTAGGGGGGGCGGACAAGGGGGGGGAGAGGGGGAAACTTGCCGCCCAAGTCAGGTGGAGGCGCCCCCTCCCCAAACCCTAGGCGCCTTGGGCCCTTGTGGGGGGGCGCACCAGCCGACCTGGGGCTGGTCCCCTCCCACACTTAGCCCATGCAGCCCTCAGGGGATGGTGGCCCCAATTGGTGGACCCCCGGGACCCTCCCGGTGGTCCCGGTACATTACCGACAAAACCCGAAACTTTTCCGGTGACCAAAACAGGACTTCCCATATATAAATCTTTACCTCTGGACCATTCCGAAACTCCTCGTGATGTCCGGGATCTCATTCGGAACTCCGAACAACATTTGGTGACCACATACAAACTTCCTTTATAACCCTAGCGTCATTGAACCATGCAGACATGACCGAGACGTTCTCCGGTCAATAACCAACAGCGGGATATGGTACCCATGTTGGCTCCCACATGTTCCATGATGATCTCATCGGATGAACCACGATGTCAAGGACTCAATCGATCCCGTATACAATTCCCTTTGTCTAACGGTATTGTACTTGCCCGAGATTCGATCGTCGGTATACCGATATCTTATTCAATCTTGTTACCGGCAAGTCTCTTTACTCGTTCCATAACACATCATCCCATGATCAACCCCTTGGTCACATTGTGCACATTATTATGATGTCCTACCGAGTGGGCCCAGAGATACCTCTCCGTTTACACGGAGTGACAAATCCCAGTCTCGATTCGTGCCAACCCAACAGACACTTTCGGAGATACCTGTAGTGCACCTTTATAGCCACCCAGTTACGTTGTGATGTTTGGTACACCCAAAGCATTCCTACGGTATCGGGGAGTTGCACAATCTCATGGTCTAAGGAAATGATACTTGACATTAGAAAAGCTTTAGCATACGAACTACACGATCTTTGTGCTAGGCTTAGGATTGGGTCTTGTCCATCACATCATTCTGCTAATGATGTGATCCCGTTATCAACGACATCCAATGTCCATGGCCAGGAAACTGTAACCATCTATTGAACAACGAGCTAGTCAACTAGAGGCTTACTAGGGACATGGTGTTGTCTATGTACCCACACATGTATCTGAGTTTCCTATCAATACAATTATAGCATGGATAATAAACGATTATCATGAACAAGGAAATATAATAATAACTAATTTATTATTGCCTCTAGGGCATATTTCCAATAGTCTCCCACTTGCACTAGAGTCAATAATCTAGTTCACATCGTCATGTGATTAACACTCACACGTCACATCGCCATGTGTCCAACATCCAAAGAGTTTACTAGTGTCATTAAACTAATTTACATCATCATGTGATTAAGACTCAATGAGTTCTGGGGTTTGATCATGTTTTGCTTGTGAGAGAGGTTTTAGTCAATGGGTCTGCAACTTTCAGATCCGTATGTACTTCACAAATCTCTAGGTCATTCTGTAAATGCTGCTTCCATGCTCTACTTGGAGCTATTCCAAATGGTTGCTCCACTATACGTATCAGGTTTGCTACTCAGAGTCACTCGGATAGGTGTTAAAGCTTGCATCGACGTAACCCTTTACGCCGAACTCTTTATCACCTCCATAATCGAGAAACATGTCCTTATTTACTCCAAGGACAATTTTGACCATTGTCCAATGATCCATTCCTGGATCATTCTTGTACCCCTTGACTAACTCATGGCAAGGAACACTTCCGGTGCGGTACATAGCATAGCATACTATAGAGCCTACGTCTGAAGCATAGGGGACGACCTTCGTCCTTTCTCTCTATTCTGCCGTGGTCGAGCTTTAAGTCTTAACTTCGTACCTTACATCTCAGGCAAGAACTCCTTCTTTGACTGATCCATCTTGAACACCTTCAAGATCATGTCAAGGTATATGCTCATTTGAAAGTACCATTAAGCGGTTTTGATCTATCCTCATAGATCTTGATGCTCAATGTTCAAGTAGCTTAATCCGGGGTTTCCCTTGAAAAACACTTTTCAAATAACCCTATATGCTTTCTAGAAATTCTACATCATTTATAATAACCAATATGTTTACAACATATACTCATCAGAAATTCTATAGTGCTCCCACTCACTTCTTTGGAAATACAAGTTTCACATAAACTTTGTATAAACCCAAAATCTTTGATCATCTTATCAAAGTGCATATTCCAACTCCAAGATGCTTACTCCAGTCCATGGAAGGATCGCTGGAGCTAGCATACCTTTTAGCATCCTTAGGATCGACAAAACCTTTCTGATTGTATCACATACAACCTTTCCTTACGAAATCTGGTAAGAATACTCATTTTGACATCCATCTGCCAGATTTCATAAATGCAGCTAATGCTAACATGATTCCGACGGACTTAAGCATCGCTACGGATGAGAAAATATCATCGTAGTCAACTCCTTGAACTTGTGAAAAACTCTTCGCCACAAGTCGAGCTTCATACACGGTGACATTACCGTCCACGTCCGTCTTCTTCTTAAAGATCCATTTATCTCAATGGCTTGCCGATCATCGGGCAAGTCCACCAAAGTCCATGCTTTGTTCTGATACATGGATCCTATCTCGGATTTCATGGCTTCTAACCATTTGTCGGAATTCGGGCCCACCATCACTTCTCCATAGCTCGTAGGTTCATTGTTGTCTAGCAACATGACCTTCAAGACAGGATTACTGTACCACTCTGAAGTAGTACGCATCCTTGTCACCCTACAAGGTACGGTAGTGACTTGATCCAAAACTTCATGATCACTATCATAAGCTTCTACTTCAATTGGTGTAGGCGCCATAGGAACACCTTTCTGTGCCCTGCTACACACTAGTTGAAGTGATGGTTCAATAACATCATCAAGTCTCCACCATCCTCCCACTCAATTTTCGAGACAAAGTTTTCCTCGAGAAAGGACCCGTTTCTAGAAACAATTACTTTTGCTTCTGGATCTGAGATAGGAGGTATACCCAACTGTTTTGGGTGTCCTATGAAGATGCATTTTTATCCGCTTTGGGTTTGAGCTCATCAACCTGAAACTTTTTATCATAAGCATCGCAGCCCCAAACTTTTAAGAAACGACAACTTAGGTTTCTCCAAACCATAATTCAAACGGTGTCGTCTCAACGGAATTACGTGGTGCCTATTAAAGTGAGTGCGGTTGTCTCTAATGCCTAACACATGAATGATAGTGGTAATTCGATAAGAGACATCATGGTACGCACCATATTCAATAGGTTGCAACTATGATGTTCGGACACACCATCACATTATGGTGTTCCAGGCGGTATTAATTGTGAAACAATTTCCACAATGTCTTAATTGCGTGCCAAAGCTCGTAACTCAGATACTCATCTCTATGATCATATCATAGACACTTTATCCTCTTGTCACAATGATCTTCAACTTCACTCTAAAATTACTTGAACCATTCAATAATTCAGACTTGTGTTTCATCAAGTAAATACACTCAACATCTACTCGAATCATCTGTGAAGTAAGAACATAACGATATTCACTGCATGCCTCAGCACTCATTGGACTGCACACATCAAAATGTGTTACTCCCAACAAGTTGTCTTCTTGTTCCATCTTACTGAAAAACGAGGCTTTTCAGTCATCTTGCCCATGTGGTATGATTTGCATATCTCACATGATTCAAAATCAAGTGAATCCAAACGATCCATCTGCATGGAGTTTCTTCATGCATATTCACCAATAGACATGGTTCGCATGTCTCAAATTTTTCAAAAACGAGTGAGTCCAAAGATCCATCAACATGGAGCTTCTTCATGCATTTTACACCATTATGACTTACATGGCAGTGCCACAAGTAAGTGGTACTATCATTACTATCTTATATCTTTTGGCATGAAAATGTGTATCACTACGATCGAGATTCAATAAACCATTCCTTTAGGTGCAAGACCATTGAAGGTATTATTCAAATAAATAGAGTAACCATTATTCTCCTTAAGTGAATAACCGTATTGTGATAGACATAATCCAATCATGTCTATGCTCAACGCAAACACCAAATAACAATTATTTTAACACCAATCTCGATGGTAGAGGGAGCGTGCGATGTTTGATCACATCAACCTTGGAAATACTTCCAACACATATCGTCAGCTCACCTTTAGCTAGTCTCCGTTTATTCCGTAGCTTTTATTTCGAGTTACTAACACTTAGCAACCGAACCGGTATCTAATACCCTGGTGCTACTAGGAGTACTAGTAAAGTACACATTAACATAATGTATATCCAATATACTTCTATCGACCTTGCCAGCCTTCTTACCTACCAAGTATCTAGGGTAATCCTGCTCCGGTGGTTGTTCCCCTTATTACAGAAGCACTTAGTCTCGGGTTTAGGTTCAACCTTGGGTTTCTTCACTGGAGTAGCAGCTGATTTGCTGTTTCATGAAGTATCCCTTCTTGCCCTTGCCCTTCTTGAAACTAGTGGTTTCACCAACCATCAACAATTGATGCTCCTTCTTGATTCCTACTTTCACGGTGTCAAACATCGTGAATACCTCAAGGATCATCATATCTATCCCTGATATGTTATAGTTCATCATGAAGCTCTAGCAGCTTGGTGGAAATGACTTTGGAGAAACATCACTATCTCATCTAGAAGATCAACTCCCACTCGATTCAAGTGATTGTTGCACTCAGACAATCTGAGCACAATCTCAACGATTGAGCTTTTCTCCCTTAGTTTGCAGGCTAAGAAAATCATCGGAGGTCTTATACCTCTTGACGCGGGCACGAGCCTGAAATCCCAATTTCAGCCCTCGAAACATCTCATATGTTCCGTGACGTTTCGAAAACGTCTTTGGTGCCTCAACTCTAAACCGTTTAACTGAACTATCACGTAGTTATCAAAACGTGTATGTCCGATGTTCGCAACATCCACAGACGACGTTTGGGGTTCAACACACTGAGCGGTGCATTAAGGACATAAGCTTTCTACTGTCCGCATAATCGCTACTGTCAACTTTCAACTATATTTTCTCTAGGAACATATCTAAACAGTGGAACTAAAGCGCGAGCTTACAACATAATTTGCAAAGATCTTTTGACTATGTTCAGGATAATTAAGTTCATCTCATGAACTCCCACTCAGATAGACATCCCTCTAGTCATCTAAGTGATTACATGATCCGAGTCAACTAGGCCGTGTCCGATCATCACGTGAGACGGACTAGTCATCATCGGTGAACATGTTCATGTTGATCGTATCCTCCATACGACTCATGCTCGACCTTTCGGTCTCTTGTGTTCCAAGGCCATGTCTGTACATGCTAGGCTCGTCAAGTTAACCTAAGTGTTTCGCGTGTGTAAATCTGGCTTACACCCATTGTATGTGAACGTAAGAATCTATCACACCCGATCATCACGTGGTGCTTCGAAACGACGAACTTTCGCAACGGTGCACAATTAGGGGGAACACTTTCTTGAAATTTTAATGAGGGATCATCTTATTTACTACCGTCGTCCTAAGCAAATAAGATGCATAAACATGATAAACATCACATGCAATCAAAAAGTGACATGATATGGCCAATATCATTTTGCTCCTTTTGATCTCCATCTTCGGGGCTCCATGATCATCATCGTCACTGGCATGACACCATGATCTCCATCATCATGATCTCCATCATCGTGTCTCCATGAAGTTGTCTCGCCAACTTATTACTTCTACTACTATGGATACCGGTTAGCAATAAAGTAAAGTAATTACTTGGCGTTGTTCAATGACATGCAGGTCATACAATAAATAAAGACAACTCTTATGGCTCCTACGGGTTGTCATACTCATCGACATGCAAGTAGTGATTCCTATTACAAGAACATGATCAATCTCATACATCACATATCATTCATCACATTCTTCTTGGCCATATCACTAGCATACCCTGCAAAAACAAGTTAGATGTCCTCTAATTGTTGTATGCATGTTTTACGTGGCTGCTATGGGTTTCTAGCAAGAACATTTCTTACCTACGCAAAAACCACAACATGATATGTCAATTGCTATTTACCCTTCATAAGGACCCTTTTCATCGAATCCGATCCGACTAAAGTGGGAGAGACTGGCACCCGCTAGCCACCTTATGCAACAAGTGCATGTAAGTTGGTGGAACCTGTCTCACGTAAGTGTACGTGTAAGGTCGGTCCGGGCCGCTTCATCCCACAATTGCGCCGAATCAAGATTGGACTAGTAACGGTAAGCATATTGAACAAAATCAATGCCCACAACTACTTTGTGTTCTACTCGTGCAAAGAATCTACGCAATACACCTAGCTCATGATGCCACTGTTGGGGAACGTAGCAGAAATTCAAAATTTTCCTACGTGTCACCAAGATCTATCTATGGAGAAACCAGCAACGAGGGGAAGGAGAGTGCATCTACATACCCTTGTAGATCGCTAAGCGGAAGCGTTCAAGAGAACGGGGTTGAAGGAGTCATACTCATCGTGATCCAAATCACCGGAGATCCTAGTGCCGAACGGACGGCACCTCCGCGTTCAACACACGTACAGCCCGGTGACGTCTCCCATGCCTTTATCCAGCAAGGAGAGAGGGAGAGGTTGAGGAAGACTCCTTCCAGCAGCAGCACAATGACATGGTGGTCGTGGAGGAGCATGGAAATCCTGTAGGGCTTCGCCAAGCACCGTGGGAGAGGAGGAAGGGAGGTAGGGTTGTGCCAACAGGAGAAGACCTTCGTGTATTGGGCTGCTCCTTTGCCTCCACTATATATAGGGGGAGAGGGGGCTGCGCCCCCACCTAGGTTTCCACCCCTAGGGGCGGCGTCCAGCCCTAGATCCCATCTAGGGGGGCGGCCAAGGGGGGGAGAGGAGGAAACTTGGCCCCCAAGTCAGGTGGAGGCGCCCCCTCCCCAAACCCTAGGCGCCTTGGGCCCTTGTGGGGGGGCGCACCAGCCACCTGGGGCGGGTCCCCTCCCACACTTGGCCCATGCAGCCCTCCGAAGATTGTAGCCCCACTTGGTGGACCCCCGGGACCCTCCCGGTGGTCCCGGTACGTTACCAATAAAACCCGAAACTTTTCCGGTGACCAAAACAGGACTTCCCATATATAAATATTTACCTCCGGACCATTCCAGAACTCCTCGTGACGTCCGGGATCTCATCCGGGACTCCGAACAACATTCGGTAACCACATACAAACTTCCTTTATAACCCTAGCGTCATCGAACCTTAAGTGTGTAGACCCTACGGTTTCGGGAACCATGCAGACATGACCGAGACGTTCTCCAGTCAATAACCAACAGCGGGATCTGGATACCCATGTTGGCTCCCACATGTTCCACGATGATCTCATCGGATGAACCACGATGTGAAGGACTCAATCGATCCCGTATAGTATTCCCTTTGTCTAACGGTATTGTACTTGCCCGAGATTCGATCGTCGGTATACCGATACCTTGTTCAATCTCGTTACCGGCAAGTCTCTTTACTCGTTCTGTAACACATCATCCCGTGATCAACCCCTTGGTCACATTGTGCACATTATGATGATGTCCTACCGAGTGGGCCCAGAGATACCTCAACGTTTACACGGAGTGACAAATCCCAGTCTCGATTCGTGCCAACCCAACAGACACTTTCGGAGATACCTGTAGTGCACCTTTATAGCCACCCAGTTACGTTGTGATGTTTGGTACACCCAAAGCATTCCTACGGTATTCGGGAGTTGCACAATCTCATGGTCTAAGGAAATGATACTTGACATTAGAAAAGCTTTATCATACGAACTACACGATCTTTGTGCTAGGCTCAGGATTGGGTCTTGTCCATCACATCATTCTGCTAATGATGTGATCCCGTTATCAACGACATCCAATGTCCATGGCCAGGAAACCGTAACCATCTATTGATCAACGAGCTAGTCAACTAGAGGCTTACTAGGGACATGGTGTTGTCTATGTACCCACACATGTATCTGAGTTTCCTATCAATACAATTATAGCATGGATAATAAACGATTATCATGAACGAGGAAATATAATAATAACTAATTTATTATTGCCTCTAGGGCATATTTCCAACATGGCCATCCAGGGTCAAGCCCCTGGCAAAAGCGTAAGTGTCCGGCTACCTGAATGACTTATGGCGCTCCTCTATTATTTGATAGCTTCTGATGCCGAATTTCATTATGCAGTCCGCCCAGAGCTCAGCTCGGTGATTCATCGAGTGGCTCCCTGAATTCGTCCGATGTGAATAGCGCTTCACTTCCGACGGCCTCCTCCCCGCTCCCTGTGGACGACGCCGAGGTGGAGTCCCAAAAGGGACTGAACAAGGAGGAGGTGGTCCTGGAGGCGCCTCAAGGCGACCTCCCGGACTCCAATCCCAAAGGGGGTAAAGCCCCAGAGGGATCTAAGTCCGGCCCTGGGCCGGACACTACTCCGGAACCATCAACGGTTCCAGAGTCTGTCAGGCGGCGCCTTCATAAGAAGGGCAAGCCCACGACGCCGGCGACCCCCGTCCATCCGGAGGCGCCGGACAATTTGCTAGAGGTGCTTAATGGCGCCTCCATCGACGAGGAACGCCGCACTGTTATGAGTGCGGTGATTCAGAAGGTTCAGTCCGCCAAGAGCGGGCTGACAGAAGCATGTACAAGTCTGTTAACAGGCTTTGAGGTACATTTTCAAAACACATAAAAAATGTTACCGCATAGACAGTAGCCCCTGATGCTCAGTTCGGCGTTCGGAAAGAAAAGCCGAGCTGAGGATCTAAAAACATATACGCAGGAGTCTAATAAAAATATGTCAGTATGGGAATGCAGGCTGCGCTGCTGACCTCTGTCGCACTGACTGCGGAGGTCAATTCATTGAAGGAAAGCCTCGAGCGGTCCGAGAGCGAGCTCGGTCGTGCCAAGAAGTAGCTCGAGGATAAAGAGGGTACATAGTACCGCATGTAAATGTATATAGAAATATTTGGTTGCAAATAATGACAGGACCAACGTAAATGTTGCAGGGGCCACGGCCGAGGTGGCAACCCTGAAGGAGGCGGTCTCCAAGGCCGAAAACAGTGCGGCCCTGGAGCGCACCAAGCGAGAGAAGCAGGAGGCGCGGGTGGCAGAGGTGCGGCAAGAGCTCCAGGCTCTCGTGGAAAAACACGAGAGTTTGGAGTGTGACTCGAAGACTCGGGAGTCCGAGCTCGCCTTGGCTCTTGAGAGTGCCAAAACCACTAAGGCCAAAGCCCAGAAGGCCCTCCAGGGGATCGAGGCGATGAAGAAGATAGCGGCGGGTAAGGCATTCTTTATGCACAGCAAGAACATAAAAGTAAATTATCTGTTACTTACCCGAATCCGGAGCTCTCGAGGAGCGTTCACCGATCTTCCCCGTAGTGTGTCTGATGATGCCACGTTCTACCGAGCCGAGGAGGGGAGCTCGACGGAAAAGGTGTCCTAGTCTCAGTATGCTGAGGCCGAACATCTGGTGCCCCTGAGCGACCAGCTGAAGCAGCTGGTCGAGCTCCACAAGGTGGCCGAATAGGCCATGAAGGGCCTCATAGTTTGACTATGGCCTAGGGAAGCCATTCCTAGGAGCTACTTCGGTCTGGTGCGGCGGCTGGTGGACGCTTGTCCATGGATTGAGGTCATCAAGCGCTCCGTCTGCATTGAAGGTGCCCGTCGGGCCCTTGCCCATGCTAAAGTGCACTGGGGCAAGCTGGACGCGGAGAAGCTTTTGACGGACGCGCCAACGCCGGGCAAGGAGTATCGCACGCCCGAGATGTATTATAAGGGCGTCCTGAACGGTGCCCGCCGTATAGCGGATGAGTGCTCCAAAGATGTAATTTTTGAGTAGACTCGCATTTGTTATCCTGTACGCTGAAAACTTTGTTCATGTGCATTAAGCAACGCTTGTTAATTTAAAATATTGCCTTTTGTGCGGCCGTTTATCAAATCTGAGAGATGCAAGTCGTCGGCTTCTATCCCCATGCCACGAGTGCTGGGGTGTTCGGGATAAACCTGAGAGATTCAAGGCGCTCAGCACAACGAACCAGGCCATCGGACTTATAATGCTTTATCACTATCACTTATCCATAGAATTCTATAATTTTAAATTTCGGTGAAGCCCCTAGTATTCGGAAGACCGAGTTCGGGGATCTATCCACGCCTTGGCCAGATAAATCCGGCTCCTCGCTCTAAGCGGCATAAGTCTTTATGGACTCGAAAAACCTCGCGAACAGTGACCGGTCTCTTGCACTATCATGACGGTCGGTTTTAGCTTTCTCTACTGAGGTGTTAACCCAGCTCAACTATGGCACAATCGCAGTAGTTCTCCCAGCGCTACCTTAGCCAACATTGCGGAATGTAAGGTACCAAAACATGGGAGCCGGGCAAACCCAACTATTGACCCAAGAGATGATTCGGAGCCGTTGCATATAATGCTATAAGTTCAGGGTGCTGCACTCAGGAGAGTGTTCGGTCTTCTCACACCATGTTATGGGGTACTTAAGCCCCTAGTGTATTGGCCGTACCAAAGTGTACGGTTGCGTAATGTCATGACTGAACATATATGTATAAAAATAGATGAATACAATAAAGGATAAGAGCTATGTCTTATTTATGAAAAAGGGCTGCTATGAAAGCAGAACGATACAAATAGTGCGATGAAAAAGAGATGGGATTATTTGACATGTCCCCCTCCAGGGGCAAGCTGCGGGTCTTTAAGTAAAAACAGGTATTTAACTCGTTATAGAGGCCACCTGGACATTTGACGCGGCTTGTTCTCGCCCTGGCTGTTGCATCGTGTGTTCTGCGAGTGTATTGTCGGACAGGCCTTTCGAATAGGTGAGTCCTGAAAGTGTAAAAAATAAAAAAGGAAAACGGCGGAATAAGGAGCCCCTAAGTGCGGTTGAGCCGCATTCTGGGTGTGCCGTAGTTGTGTCCCTCCCCTTATGCCCATGGTATTTTCAAAGCGTAATTATGTACGCGTGGTACCGCTATCACCATCTAGCGAG
The DNA here is from genome assembly GCF_018294505.1 of Triticum aestivum. Classification (NCBI taxonomy): domain Eukaryota; kingdom Viridiplantae; phylum Streptophyta; class Magnoliopsida; order Poales; family Poaceae; genus Triticum; species Triticum aestivum. Next base: position 767,821,553 of record NC_057801.1, read on the forward strand.
GGCTGGGGTTGGGGCCGCACTGCTATGCTTGCTCGGATCGTGCCGGCCTGCTCTGTTGTAGGTTGCTTCGGGCGCGCTTGACGTTGTCCGGACGTTTAACACCCAGATTGGAGAGTTTCCTTGAGAGGCTGCTTTGTACTTCCGCTGTCAGGGCCGCTGTGTGCTCCTCCATTCGGAGAGAGCGTTCGGTGTTTCCATTTACTGTGATGACTCCGCGAGGGCCTGGCATCTTGAGCTTGAGATATGCGTAGTGCGGCACCGCATTGAATTTTGCAAATGTGGTTCGTCCGAGCAGGGCGTGATAGCCACTGCGGAATGGGACTATGTCGAAGATTAACTCCTCGCTTCGGAAATTGTCCGGGGATCCAAAGACCACTTCGAGTGTAACCAAGCCTGTACAGCTGGCTTCTACACCTGGTATGACGCCTTTAAAGGTTGTCTTTGTGGGTTTAATCCTTGAGGGATCTATACCCATTTTTCGCACTGTATCCTGATAAAGCAGGTTCAGGCTGGTGCCGCCGTCCATCAGGACTCTGGTGAGGTGAAATCCGTCAATGATTGGGTCTAGGACCAATGCGGCGAATCCGCTGTGACGGATGCTAGTGGGGTGGTCCCTTCGATCAAAGGTGATCGGGTAGGAGGACCATGGGTTGAACTTTCGGGCGACTGGCTCCAGTGCATAGACATCCTTGAGAGCACGCTTCCGCTCCCTTTTGGGGATGTGGGTTGCGTATATCATGTTCACCATTCGCACTTGCGGGGGGAATCCCTTCTGTCCTCTGTTGTTCGGCAGTCGGGGCTCCTCCTCGTCATCGCTACGCAGCCCCTTGTCTCTGGTTTCGCCACTTAACTTGCATGCCTGCTTGAACACCCAACAATCCCTGTTCGGGGTGTCGTGTATCTGGCACGAGCGATCGAGTATTCGGTCTAAGTTGGATGGGCCCAGAGGGTTTCTTTGAATGGCTTCTTCCGCTGACCAGGTTTAGAGCCTCTGAATCCGGCATTGACTGCCATATCCTCAGCATTGTCATCGTTAATGCGGCGCTTGTGCTTGTTGCGACGTGACCTGCCATTGTTGTCCTTGGTATCCGAATTGCCAGGGCTCTTGGTTATGTTATTGCTACGAGCTAGCCAGCTGTCTTCGCCCGCGCAGAAGCGGGTCATGAGTGTCGTGAGGGCTGCCATAGATTTCGGCTTTTCCTGTCCTAGGTGCCGGGCAAGCCATTCATCTCGGATGTTGTGCCTAAAGGCTGCAAGGGCCTCGGCATCCGGACAGTCGACAATTTGATTTTTCTTGGTTAGGAACCGTGTCCAGAATTGCCTGGCTGATTCCTCTGGCTGCTGGATTATGTGGCTTAGGTCATCGGCGTCTGGTGGCCGCACATAAGTGCCCTGGAAGTTGTCCAGGAATGCGGATTCCAGGTCCTCCCAGCAACTAATTGACTCTGCTGGCAGGCTGTTAAGCCAATGTCGAGCTGGTCCTTTAAGCTTGAGTGGGAGGTATTTGATGGCGTGTAGATCATCACCACGGGCCATGTGGATATGAAGGAGATAATCCTCGATCCATACCGCGGGATCAGTTGTGCCATCGTATGATTCGATGTTTACGTGTTTAAAACCCTCGGGGATTTGATGATCAATTACTTCATCTGTGAAGCATAGTGGGTGTGCAGCGCCCCTATACTGGGCTATATCGCGACGTAGCTCGGATGAGCTTGCTCTGTTGTATTAGGCCTGGTCGTATTTATCATATCCGGTGTGCGGTTATCATCACGTGATGTGGGGCACCCACGCGATCAGTAGATCGATCTTGTTTGCCTTGCCTTATACTCCAATAGGTTTGGCAGGTCTGTTACGTTTCCCCGTGCTCTGGCACTCTTAGAGCGGCGTGGGGTGCGGCCTGGATTGAGGGCCAGGGGGCCTCTCTGTCGCGGCCACGGGGTGGCCGATCAGGCGCTTCGTACACTGGTGATGTAGGTTTAGTTGCTTCCTCCTCTAGTTGGGGTAGCAGCCTGCGCTTTGGGTAACTTTTGGAGGTGCGTTCGAGTTTATACTCTTCGGCTGCCAGGACTTCAGTCCATCTGTCGGCTAGCAGGTCTTGGTCAGCTCTAAGTTGCTGCTGTTTTTTCTTGAGGCTGCTTGCCGTGGCCATAAGCCTGCGTTTGAAACGCTCTTGTTCGACGGGAACCTCTGGCATGACGAATTCGTCATCGTCGAGGCTTGCCTCGTCTTCAGAGGGAGGCATATAATTGTCGTCCTCGACCTCTCTGTCGGCCGCTCTCTCATGAGGGCTGGCTCCTTCGCCCTCCTGCGCTGAGTCCTGCTGGAGGGGGATGTCTTCGGCGCTGTCCGGGGTGTTGATGTCTCCCATGCTGGATTCGCCGTTCTTGCTTTGGCGGGATTTAGAGCGGCGCCGCTGACGTCGGCGCTTGGGTTGCTTCTTGGAGGGGTCGTCCTCCGCTTTTTCGTCGCCATCCCCTGCTTTGGGGGTGTCCACCATGTATATGTCGTATGACGAGGTGGCCTTCCAGTGCCCTATAGGTGCTGGTTCTTGGTCATCTCCTTCATCGGCGTCCATACCGTCGATGTCTTCGGAGTCGAAGTCGAGCATGTCGGTTAAATCGTCGACAGTGTCTAAAAAGTGGGTGGTGGGTGGGTTTCGAATTTCTTCATCGTCCGCATCCCAACCCTGCTGACCATAGTCCGGCCAAGGCTCTCCTGACAAAGAGAGAGACTTTAATGAGTTCAGGGTATCGCCAAAGGGCGAGTGCTGAAAGATGTCCGCGGTGGTGAACTCCATGATCGGAGCCCAATCAGGTTCGATCGGAAGGGGTGCGGAAGATTTAGAGTCCGGAACGGAGTCCGGCACCTTGGAGTCATGGGCCTTGCAAAGGACTAGGCTGGTATTCGGCTCTATCGCCGTAGAGATTGCGGCTCCTGGGGCGGCGTCCAATCGTCCGTCCCTGGTTAGCGCACTCGGCTCGAGCTAATGGTCGGAGCGGACACCTGAGCGGCACTCTAGGCGCTGTCCGGCGGCAGAGCTAGATCATGCCCATCGAGACAGTGTGGCATGCTCGGCCGTGGCTCGAATCCGTCGAAGATCAAGTCCCCGCGGATGTTGGTCGTGTAGTTTAAGCTTCCAAACCTGACCTGATGGCCAGGGGCGTAGCTTTTGATCTGCTCCAGATGGCCAAGCGAGTTGGCCCATAGTGCGAAGCCGCCGAATACGAAGATCTGTCCGGGGAGAAAAGTCTCACTCTGGACCACGTCGTGGTTCATGATCGAAGAAGCCATCGGGCCTAAAGGCGACGACACAGAGGAACTCTCGATGAAAGCACCAATGTCGGTGTCAAAGCCGGCGGATCTCGGGTAGGGGGTCCCGAACTGTGCGTCTAGGCGGATGGTAACAGGAGACAAGGGACACGATGTTTTTACCCAGCTTCGGGCCCTCTCGGTGGAGGTAAAACCCTACTCCTGCTTGATTAATATTGATGGTATGGGTATTACAAGAGTTGATCTACCACGAGATCAGAGATGCTAAACCCTAGAAGCTAGCCTATGGTATGATTGTTGTTCGTCCTACGGACTAAAACTCTCCGGTTTATATAGACACCGGAGAAGGCTAGGGTTACACAGAGTCGGTTACAATGGGAGGAGATCTTCATATCGTATCGCCAAGCATGCGTTCCACACCAAGGAATGTCCCATTTGGACATGGGACGAGGTCTTCCATCTTGTATCTTCATAGTCCGGGAGTCCGGCCAAAGGTCATAGTCCGGCCATCCGGACACCCCCTAATCCAGGACTCCCTCAGTCACAGTGAAGAAAATCCATGGATATTGCTTCCGAGTTGGGTTCATGAACCAAGAAGATCGCTGCTTTTTTATGGCCGAACTTGGATAAACTTTCTCAAGTGTTACGGACTGAAAGTTGGCGCACGAATGTTGATGGAAATAGCAGAACCTGGTCTCATCTTCACTGCGATCTTCCACCCCGACGTCGTTCCAATTGTTCATCCATGTTAGTTTTGTATCTGGTTCTTGCTTCTTGCCTCGATTACTTCTTAATCCACCTATTCTGTCTAACTAATCACAATTTAACTTTAGAAGTAGCAACGAATCTCTCACGAAGATGCTACTTCTAACTAATATTGTCTTATAATTGGTGGCACATGTAGGTTTTTTCAGAGTTAAGCAGTCTGCTTGTTTGTTACTCTGTAATAACTCGGCTGTTACTAATGGCACTGAAGTTGACTGGATCGACATCCACATGTTCCTACACTTTATTGATCGTCTTGAGGTCCTTGTGGGGCGTTTCAATGGTGGAAGGCCACGTGGGATATGTGTGCCACTTCTACACTTGCTAACAGGTCCAACTGTGTCGAGAAACTTATGGTACGAGCTGTTTTCTGTTATATATGTTGTTCATAAACTATTGCTTATACACAGTTTTACAGCTGTGATCTTCTTGAACCAGGAACTGCCGAGTTCTATTGTTCCTATACAGATGCCTAACCATGGTCGGGTCAGACTTGCGCTTGGTCACAACATGATGTTTATGCCGACCTACTCAATTCCCCTTGGAGGCGAAAAGATACTTATTCGTGGGTGGTCTCAGATAATGAAGGCCCGTCCATCTTGGAGAATAGGACAGAAGATTATGTTCATGCTTTTCCATAGCTCTAAAGCGAATATCCTGTTTATTGACCATGTTGCGAGATGAAGCCGCTTTCAGAAGGTTGTGGGTGCGCAGGGTGGCGCCTGGGCCTTGTCCTGGGGATTGGCGGCCTCACCCTTGGTTAACTGTAGCCTATAGGCAAAGTAGCACTGTTCGAGGCGTGCTTTGTACGGTTGAACGTGTATAAGTACTCATACTGCTTTCAGCTTTGGTTGTTAAGTGCCCCTGCTGGTTTCAGTTAAGGTTGTTAAGTACTCCTGCTGCTTTTACAGTCTGTCGTGTTTCTTCAGTCCTGTCTTCCTCCAGCCGGCAAAACCAAACCAGCGCCGGCGGGGCCGCCTGCTTCCGCCTCCCACGGCTGGCTGCGCCTCAGCGCACGCATCGCCACCCCACTGTCTCCTAAATCATTAACGCCGACGTCCTCCGCGCGCTTTGGTGCGCTCACCGCAGCGCCGCCCTCTCGCATTGTCAACATGGTCAACAAACAACAGGAATCGGCAGAAGTACGTGGAGAGGATGACAGTAGGGGCCCACCATGTCAGCGTATGGAAAAATAAAATGCTTTCTCCTAGTGTTTTCCTAACATCTGGGACCCACGACATTGTGAGCGTATATAGTCAATAGACAAGAGAACAGCACAAGATCGGCTGACACCTGGGACGTAGCTACTCAAGCAGTATTTTTTTTGTTTGGTATTGTTGAGATGGAGCAGGGTTTGAACTGGGCTGTGGCCCATCTAGCCCAGGCTTATATTTTATGTTCACCATGTGACCAGCCAAGCTATTTTTTCTTTGTGCAAATGAGCCCAGTTTATTTTTTCTGAAGAATACCCAATCCAGGCCTACTTATTTTTCTACGCCTTGAAAGTAATATGAAATGGGTTGTAAATATAAAAACAGATGACAAATTGGCAATTACTTTATAATTTCTGATTTTTTCACATTTTCGGATTCCTATTTCACTAGTCATTAACCTAATTCAAATATATCTTCAAAGTACTTTAAATCTGGCTCGACATTTTGGTATTAAAAATAGTTTGGAACCCACAGAAATATGCGAAATCGGCCCTGGCCAACCAAAAAAATGACTGCAATAAATTGCATATGAAGTTGCCATGAACTATATATAAATTATTAAAAAAAGAGAGAGTGGTCTGACTTGTGGGCCTGTTTAGTTGACGTGTATGCAAGATTTTTTATTTATTATATACTACATCAACAAACGATTCTAGCAAACGCAACTGTTGGATGTCAATCCAACGGCCGTCGTGTTTCTTCAATCTCTAATCTTCTTGCTCCAACCGCCGAAGCAGCGCCGGTGGGATCGCCTGCTCCCGCCTCCCGTGGCTGGTTGTGCTGCCGCGCAGGCCTTAGCGCCCCCTACTACTCCCACCGCTGGCCAAGGCATCCCTCTACTCACCCACACCCCTTGTTATTCTGCGGCGACAGCAGCCTCACACTGCAGCCGAACCGGTGAACCCTCATACTCCTCTCCGCGCGGGCTTCCACTTCCGCGTCTTCCCCGGCTCCATGTCGTCCCCTTCCTAGTTCTCGCCGTGGTCCACTGCTGTGGTGCTCTCGGTGCGGCATGGTCAATGTGGTCAACGACCGACTTCCATCGGAAGAGTACTGTACGTGGAGAGGCTGACAGCTGGGTCCACCGCAGCTGCAAGGAAGTGCCTCCTTATTACGCGGAAAAAAATTATTCCTCCACCTGACATCTGGGACACACTGGATGGGCCACCAGTATTTCGCAAAAAAACATTTCCCCCTGACTGCTGGGACCAACAGGTCGGGCCACCGTATTTCGCGGAAAAAATGTTCCCCCCGCTGTCAGCTCGGACCCACCGGAAGTGCCTCGTTATTACGCACAAAAAAATGAATATCCCCCTGCTAGCTGGGACCAACCTTGGTGGGAGGCTAAATTGTGGGCCTACTAATTTGACTGGGACGGAGGCCTTTGTCAACTTGAGTCAATATATGAACGATTCTAGCTCCAGTGACCGTATGATGTCTATCCAACGGCCGTAGTGCTTCTTCAACCTCTGGTCTTCTTGCTCCAGCCGCCCAAAGCAGCACCGGTCGTGTCGCCTGCTCCTGCCGCCCGTGGCCGGCTGTGATGCCGCGGAGGCCTCACCGCCCCCTACTACTCCCACCGCTGCCAGGCCATTCCCCTACGCACCCACACCCCCTGTTATTCTGCGGCGACGGCAGCCTCACACCGCAGCCGAACGAGTGAACCCTCATACTCCTCTACGCGTGGGCATCCACTGCCGCGTCTTCCCCGGCTCCGCGTCGTCCCCTTCCTAGGCCTGGTCGTCCTCCACCGCCCTGGTGCTCTCGGTGCAGCGTGGTCAACGTGGTCAAGGAACGGCTTCCATCATACATGGACTGTACGTGGAGAGGCTGACAGCTAGGTCCACGGCCGCAGTAAGGAAGTGCCTCCTTATTACGCGCAAAATAATTATTCCTCCACCTGACAGCGGGGACCCACTGGACGGGCCACCGTATTTCGCGAAAAAACGTTTCCCCCTGTCTGTTGGGACCCACCAGCTACATCTTCGCACGCAAGGAAGTGCGTCCGAAAAAATGATTCGCCCCCCTGACTGCTGGGACCCGCCAGCTACATCTTCGCACGCAAGGAAGTGCGTCTGGACAAAAAAAAACAAAACCGATTCGCCCCCCTGACTACTGGGACCCACCAGCTACATCTTCGCAGGCAAGGAAGTGCCTGACAGTCGGGACCCACCTAGTCGAAGCGTACGTACCGTTGTCATTCTGGTCGTGAACGTGTACGTACATACTGGTCGATGTAGAGGCGCGCACGTGTCGTAGTAGAGGCGCGCACGTGTCGTAGTAGAGGCGCACACGTAGCATGTACACGTACGTACAGCAGCGAGGGTGCACGAAAGAAAATACGGCCACGTACGCACATACGGGCAGAGTCTCGAACGCCTACTCGTGCATACGTACATGGCTGGGTCGGAACGTAGAAACAGCGTCGTCATCATGTTCATGGGGAGGCAACAGAATGTGTCGTGTTCATCGGGAGGCAACGGAACGTGTGGGAGCCAACCGGCTGGGTCGGAACGGAATGTGTGGTCGTGTTCATCAGGAGGGCTTGGACGGAACAGGCGATGGAAACGAGGCCTGGCGTACCGCACAATGGAGGAAACGGCCTTGTGTTCGACTAGCCACGTTCGAAACGGGGTCCTGTTGATCGGAGGGGCCTGGCGTACCGCAAAATAGAGGAGATGGACCTTCTACGGTCGAAACGGGGGTCCTGTTGATCGGGAGGGGTGTGGCGTACCGCAAAACGGACGAAACGAACTTGTGTTGGAGCGCTACGGTCGAAACCGGGGTCCTGTTCATCGGGAGGG
>NC_057801.1:767830088-767872399 GCF_018294505.1 Triticum aestivum
CATCCAGCCTCCACCGTGCGCTACTCCACCGGCTACTGTTCAACCACCCCTCCACGGGCACCCCTCCACCGTCTACTGTTCATCCAGCCCTCCACACCACGGGGTCCTGTTCAACCACCCCTCCACAGCCACCCCTCCACCGTCTACTGTTCATCCAGCCCTCCACACCACGGGTTCCTGTTCATCCATAGGTAACGCCACCACTCATTGTTCATCCAAACCCCCCCGCAACACTGACTGTTCATCCCAGAGGCAACATCAATCTGCTTCAGTTAGCAGCAGTAGTGAAGGAATCGCTCCATCGGGTTCAGTTAACAGCCATCGATCGATCGCTCGGGTTCAGTAACGCGTAGCCTGCAGTCCAATCGCTCGGGTTCAGTTAGAGCCCAACGCCTCACTCGGGTTCAGTTAGAGCCAACGCCTCGCACACACGGGCATACGTACGAGAGAAACGCGCATCGTTCCGCCCCCGACCTCCCGCCATAACCGGCAACTCCCCCTTGCTTCTACCACTGTTTTTTCCGTCATGGACGACCCAAAGAATGTCATGCAGCTGCGTCTCCGGCCCGCCCAGGACGAAAAGCCATTTTCTGTCATTATTTTTTGTCATAGAAGTAGGAGCCCACCACATATATGATGATACCGGGTTTTGTCACAATTATCGTCATAGAAGTGTCATATGTATGATAGAAAAAAATTGTTCGGCCCAAAATGTCACCGCTGGTCTTTTTTTTGTAGTGTATTAAGTTCATAAGAACAGAGTAATGCATTAAGCAAGATGACATGATGTAGAGGGATAAACTCAAGCAATATGATATAAACCCCATCTTTTTATCCTCGATGGCAACAATGCAATACGTGCCTTGCTGCTCCTGCTGTCACTGGGAAAGGACACCACAAGATTGAACCCAAAGCTAAGCACTTCTCCCATTGCAAGAAAGATCAATCTAGTAGGCAAAACCAAACTGATAATTTGAAGAGACTTGCAAAGATAACTAATCATAAATAAAAGAATTCAGAGGAGATTCAAATATTTCTCATAGATAGACTTGATCATAAACCCAACATTCATTGGATCTCGACAAACACACCACAAAAAGAGTTACATCGAATAGATCTCCAAGAAGATCGAAGAGAACTTTGTATTGAGATTCAACGACAGAGAAGAAGCCATCTAGCTAATAACTATGGACCTGAAGATCTATGGTAAACTACTCACAACTCATCAGAGAGGCCTTGGAGATGATGTAGAGGCCCTCGGTGGTCGAGTCCCCCTCCGGCGGAGTGCCGGCGAAGGCTCCAAGATGGTATCTCGCGGATAAAAAAGGTTGCGGCGGTCGAAATAGTTTTTCGTGGTGCTCCTGGATGTTTTCAGGTTACGTGTATATATAGGCAAAGGAGGTAGGTCGATTGAGACACGAGGGGCCCACAAGAGTGGGGGGCGCACCCACCCCCCTAGGGCGGCGCCCTCCTGCCTCGTGGCTTCCTCGTCTGCTGCTTGACGTCCACTCCAAGTCTGCTGGATTGCGCTTGTTCCTAAAAGATCGCTCCCGAAGGTTTCATTCCGTTTGGACTCCGTTTTATACTCCTTTTCTTCGAAACACTGAAATAGGCAAAAAAAACAACTAATTAGGTTGGGCCTCCGATTAGTAGGTTAGTCCCAAAAATGATATAAAAGTGTAAAGTAAAGCCCATAAACATCGAAAATGGCTAATATAATAGCATGGAACAATCAGAAATTATAGATACGTTGGAGACGTATCACCAATATGTAAGCAGTTTCTCCAATGTCTTTCATAGAAAAACTTTTATTCAGGTATCCCTTTATGCTATCTAGAAATTCTATATCATTTCCAATCGACAATATGTAGTCCACATATAATATCAGAAATGCTATAGAGCTCCCCACTCACTTTCTTGAGATACAGGCTTCTCCAAAAGTCTGTATAAAACCATATGCTTTGATCAAAGTATCAAAGCGTTTATTCCAACTCCGAGAGGCTTGCACCAGTCCATAAATGGATCGCTGGAGCTTGCACACTTTGTTAGCACCCTTTGGATCGACAAAACCTTCTGGTTGCATCATATATAACTCTTCTTCCAGAAATCCATTCCGGAATGCAGTTTTTACATCCATTTGCCAAATTTCATAATCATAAAATGCAGCAATTGCTAACATGATTCGGACACACTTAAGCATCGCTACAGGTGAGAAAGTCTCATCATAGTCAACTCCTTGAACTTGTCAAAAACCTTTCGCAACAAGTCGAGCTTTGTAAACAATAACATTACCGTCTACGTCGGTCTTCTTCTTAAAGATCCATTTATTTTCTATGGCTTGCTGGTCATCGGGCAAGTCCACCAAAGTCCATACTTTGTTCTCATACATGGATCCCATCTCAGATTTCATGCCTTCAAGCCATTTTGCGGAATCTGGGCTCATCATCGCTTCCTCGTAGTTCGTAGGTTCATCATGGTCTAGTTACATGACTTCGAGAACATGATTACCGTACCAATCCGGTGTGGATCTTACTCCGGAAGAGCTACGAGGTTCGGTAGTAACTTGATATGTAGCTTCATGATCATCATCATTAGCTTCCTCTCTAATTGATGTAGGAATCACGAGAACTGATTTCTGTGATGAACTACTTTCCAATAAGGGAGAAGATACAACTACCTCATCAAGTTCTACTTTCCTCCCACTCACTTCTTTCGAGAGAAACTCCTTCTCTAGAAAGGATCCATTCTTAGCAACAAAGACTTTGCCTTCGGATCTGTGATAGAAGGTGTACCCAACAGTTTCCTTTGGGTATCCTATAAAGACGCACTTCTCCGACTTGGGTTCGAGCTTATCAGGTTGAAGCTTTTTCACATAAGCATCACAGCCCCAAACTTTAAGAAAAGACAACTTTGGTTTCTTGCCAAACCGTAGTTCATAAGGCGTTATCTTAACAGATTTTGATGGTGCCCTATATAAAGTGAATGCAGCCGTCTCTAAAGCATAACCCCAAAACGATAGTGGTAAATCAGTAAGAGACATCATACATTGCACCATATCCAATGAAGTATGATTATGACGTTCGGACACACCATTTCGTTGTGGTGTTCTAGGTGGCATTAATTGTGAAACTATCCCATGTTATTTCAAATGAAGACCAAACTCGTCAGTCAAATATTCTCCTCCACGATCAGATCGTAGAAACTTTATTTTCTTGTTACGATGATTTTCCACTTCACTCTAAAATTCTTTGAACTTTTCAAATGTTTCAGACTTATGTTTCACCAAGTAGATATAACCACATCTGCTCAAATAATCTTTGAAGGTAAGAAAATAACGATACTCGCCATGAGCCTCAACACTCATTGTACTGCATACATCAGTATGTATTATTTCCAATAAGTCAGTAGCTCGTTCCATTGTTCCTGAGAACGGAGTATTAGTCATCTTGCCCATGAGGCACAGTTCACAAGCACCAAGTGATTCATAATCAAGTGATTCCAAAGTCCATCAATATAGAGTTTCTTTATGCGCTTTACATTGATATACCCAAACGGCAGTGCCACAAATAAGTTGCACTATCATTATTGAAATTATATCTTTTGGCTTCAATACTATGAATATGTGTATCACTACTATCGAGATTCAATAAAAATAGACCACTCATTAAGGATGCATGACCATAAACGATATTACTCATATAAATAGGACAGCCATTATTATCTGATTTAAATGAATAATTGTCTCGCATTAAACAAGATCCAGATATAATGTTCATGCTCAATGCTGGCACCAAATAACAATTAATCAGGTCTAAAACTAATCCCGAAGGTAGATGTAGAGGTAGCCTACCGACTGCGATCACATTAACTTTGTAACCATTTCCCACGCGCATCGTCACCTCATCCTTAACCAATCTTCGCTTAATCTGTAGCCCCTGTTTCGAGTTGCAAATATGAGCAACAGAACCGGTATCAAATACCCACGCGCTACTGCGAGCATTAGTTAAGTACACATCAATAACATGTATATCAAATATACCTTTCACTTTGCCATCCTTCTTATCCGCCAAATACTTGGGGCAGTTCCGCTTCAAGTGACCAGTCCCTTTGCAGTAGAAGCACTCAGTCTCAAGCTTAGGTCCAGACTTGGGTTTCTTCTCTTGAGCAGCAACCTTTTTGTCGTTCTCACTACTAGGAAAAAGGCTACTAGCAGCGCGGGTAAAATGACTACTAGCAACGCGGGTACCCGCGCTACTAGTATCGTGCTATAGCTAATAGTTAGTAGTAGCACGGGGTAAACCCGCGCTACTACTAACATTTTACTAGTAGTGCAGATGTCACCCGCGCTACTACTAACGAAATAGTAGTAGCGCTTCTCCAGTACAACACGCTACTAGTATCCTGAATACTAGGAGCGCTCCATTTCACCCCGCGCTACTACTAACTAATTAGGAATTAAAAAAATCCATCAATTCCATTTTATGCATACAATTCTAACAACTAAAACAAGCCCAGATTTGTAATAAACCAGCAGCGTTACACATCATTCCAAATCAAAGATTTATAGTAAACCAGGAGCATTAGAGCATATCCATACATCTACACTTATTGCCTAGTCACTTATTCCTAGTAAATGAGATAAAAGTTGAGACTCTTGATAGCCAATATCCATTCTTACTTGTAATATTACAGATACAGAACTGACAAATGATCTTCATATTAAGCAGATACCACTTTCTAAGGTGCAAACATCTAAGGAAACTTAGTTGGTGCTAATCGCGGAAGCGATCAACAACTGTATATCTTCCTACATCATTTTGGACAGTTAACAGTAAGCAAAGATAGCATTATAATCCCAGCCAACTACATATATAATTAGAAAAAATGATGAAAACAAGAAGACTGTCCAACCAATTGACTACAATTATTGAGGAGCTGCATGGAGAGTGCTAGTATTAAAATCGGGCTTGCAATCTAGGCTCGATCAAAACTGAAACTGAAATCGGCCTTGCAATCTAGGCTCCTCCACCTTTCACAGCGGTGGAGCAAACTGAAACTGAAATCGGCCTTGCAATCTACTACAAACCCTCTACAAAATTCATATTGAAACTTTTTTTTAAAACAGCCTCTACAAGGCCGTAAACTAGCCTTCGAAAACAATGCGCTCAGGATACAAACTTTCGGGACAACAAACTAAAATGATGGCTGCTCTCAAACCATGCATCCAAACGATGCAATACTCTATGGAAAGCTTGGAACTTGCTTTACAAATTTCATATAGAGGCAACTCGAAATTCTGAGAATAACTAACTCATTTTTCACCTAGAAGCTGGTTGTCCTATTTTGACAGTGCAATTTTTAACTGAACCAGATTCATCCCAACTGGATAGTGGTCCAAGACATCCTTGCCAGCCCCACCCATCTGGGATATTCTGCAATTGAGCAGAGGGTCGTACGCATACGACGACTCTCTATACAAGATCGGAGGACCAAGGTTTGCGGCGGGGCCACAAAGACGCCAACGACCGAGACAAACCTATGTTGCGTGCCGCCATGGATTCATGCAAAGGGGAAGAAGAAAGGGGAAAATCCTTCACGCACTAGTTCTGGAGAGAAGCCCAGATCAGATGCGATTAGAGAGAGAGGGAGAGGGAGAGAGAGAGGGAGAGAGAGAGGGGGAAGAGAGGGGGATGATACCTTGACTGAGCTGCTCGTCATGGGTCGGAGATGTCAGCGGCAGCGGGGTCGGAGCTCGATGGCGTGGATGGCGGCATCCAGGGAGAGAGCGTAGGGAGGAAGCCCTCTCACTCCTCGTCACCCTTGGTGTTGATGTGGAGAAGGAGCCGAACATCCCGTCCTGGATCGACGGTGGCGCGGATCCAGATGCCCCGCCGTGGGCATGACCGGTCCCGATCTGACGGCGCCCGCCTGCTCAATCTAGTCTAGGGGCATATAGATGGATAGAAGGTGGGGGAAGGTGGTGAGGATGAGGGCAGAGTGCGCCGGCCGGTGGGATCGCCGGGCGGATGAGTGCGGCGGCGGCTGTGGATGAGAGGAGAGAGAGAGAGAGTTTGGTGGGGTGGGGGTCGATCGGGGTTGGTGTGCCGGTGTGGCGTGGGGTGGACACACTCAGTAGTAGCGTGGGGTACCTCACCTCTCTATAGCTATTCACTTAGTAGTAGCGCGGGTAGCAGGAGCGCGCTACTACTAAATCTAGGGTGGCGGGTATTATCTGTCGATTTTAGTGGCAACATGGTTTCACTGGGCTGCGCTACTGCTAACTGTGTCGCAGTAGCGCTTGCTTTGTTCCTGCGCTGCTGATAATTAGCGGTAGCGCCTCTTTTTGTACTGCATTGCTGCTAAGATTCTGTGTATAAGGTTTTCCCTAGTAGTGTCTTCTTGAAGTTCGCCTTCTTCCCTTTGCCCTTTTTCTTGAAACTAGTGGTCTTATTGACCATCAACACTTGATGCTCCTTTTTGATTTCTACCTCCGCGGCCTTTAGCATCGCGAAGAGCTCGGGAATAGTCTTGTTCATCCCTTGCATATTATAGTTCATCATGAAGCCTTTATAGCTTGGTGGCAGTGATTGAAGAACTCTGTCAATGACACAATCAACTAGAAGATCAACTCCCAGCTGAGTCAAGTGGTTATGGTACCCAGACATTCTGAGTATGTGTTCACTGACAGAACTATTCTCCTCCATTTTGCAGTTGTAAAACTTGTTGGAGACTTCATATCTCTCAACTCGGGCATTTGCTTGAAATATTAACTTCAACTCTAGGAACATCTCATATGCTCCATGATGTTCAAAACGTCTTTCAACCCAATTCTAGGCCGTAAAGCATGGCACATTCAACTATCGACTAGTCATCAGCTTTGCTCTGCTAGACGTTCTTACACTATCAGTAGCATCTGCAGCAGGCCTGGCACCTAGTGGTGCTTCCAGGACGTAACTCTTCTGTGCAGCATTGAGGATAATCCTCAAGTTATGGACCCAGTCCGTGTAGTTGCTGCCATCATCTTTCAACTTAGCTTTCTCTAGGAACGCATTAAAATTCAAAGGAACGGTAGCACGGGCCATTGATCTACAACAACATAGACATGCAAAATACTATCAGGTACTATGTTCATGATAAATTAAAGTTCAATTAATCATATTACTTAAGAACTCCCACTTAGATAGACATCCCTCTAATCATCTAAGTGATCACGTGACCAAATCAACTAAACCATGTCCGATCATCACGTGAGATGGAGTAGTTTTCAATGGTGAACATCACTATATTGATCATATCCACTATATGATTCATGCTCGACCTTTCGGTCTCAGTGTTCAAAGGCCATATCTGCATATGCTAGGCTCGTCAAGTTTAACCCGAGTATTCTACGTGTGCAAAACTACTTGCACCCGTTGTATGTGAACGTAGAGCTTATCACACCCGATCATCACGTGGTGTCTCGGCACGATGAACTATAGCAATGGTGCATACTCAGGAGAAACACTTGTACCTTGAAATTTAGTAAGGGGTCATCTTATAATGCTACCGATGTCCTAAGCAAAATAAGATTCATAAAGGATAAACATCACATGCAATCAAAATATGTGACATGATATGGCCATCATCATCTTGTGCTCATGATCTCCATCACCGAAGCATCATCATGATCTCCATCGTCACCGGTGTGACAACTTGATCTCCATCGTAGCATGATCGTCGTCTCGCCAACTATTATTACTACAAATATCGCTACCGCTTAGTAATACAGTAAAACAATTACATGGCGATTGCATTGCATACAATAAAGCGAAAACCATATGGCTCCTGCCAGTTTCCAATAACTTTGTTACAAAACATGATCATCTCATACAACAATTTATATCACATCATGCCTTGACCATAGCACATCATAGCAAGCCTAGCAAAAACAAGTTAGACGTCCTCTACTTTGTTGTTGCAAGTTTTACGAGGCTGCTACGGGCTTCTAGCAAGAACCATTCTAACCTATGCATCAAAACCACAATGATTTTTCGTCAAGTGTGATGTTTTAACCTTCAACAATGACCGGGTGTAGCCACACTCGATTCAACTAAAGTTGGAGAAACAGAGACTCACCAGCCACCTATGTGCGAAACACGACGGTAGCACCAGTCTCGCGTAAGCGTACGCGTAATGTTCGGTCTGAGACGCTTCATCCGACAATACCGCCGAATCAGAGTATGACATGTTGGTAAGCAGTATGACTATTATCGCCCACAACTCTTTGTGTTCAACTCATGCATATAACATCTACGGATAGACCTGGCTCAGATGCCACTGTTGGGGAACGCAGTAATTTCAAAAAATTCCCTAATGATGCAAGATCTATCTCTAGGTGATGCATAGCAATGAGAGGGGAGAGTGTATTCTACGTACCCTCGTAGACCGAAAACAGAAGTGTTATGACAACGTGGTTGATGTAGTCGTATGTCTTCATGATCCGACCTGTCCTAGCACCAAAGGTGCGGCATCTCCGCGATCTGCACATGTTCAGCTCAGTGACATCTCACAAACTCTAGATCCAGATGAGATCAAGGGAGATGAAGTTACCGGTGCAGGGCTTCTCCTAAGCACGACGACAATATGACCGAGGTGGAAATCTGTGGAGGGGGCACCGCACACGGCTAAAACAATTATCAAGTTGTGTTTCCTAGGGTGCCCCCCTTCCCCCGTATATAAAGGAGGGAGGGAGGAGGAGGCCAAGGGGGGCAATCCTACTCCAAATAGGTTTGCCCCCCCCCCTTTCCCATTCCAACAAGGAGAAGGGGGAAGGAGGAGGTGGAGAGAAGGAAGGAGAGGGGTGTCGGTGTCAAAATCGGCGGATCTCGGGTAGGGGGTCCTGAACTGTGCGTCTAAGGCTAATGGTAATAGGAAGCGGGGGACATGATGTTTACCCAGGTTCGGGCCCTATCGATGGAGGTAATACCCTAATTCCTGCTTGATTGATCTTGATGATATGAGTATTACAAGAGTTGATCTACCACGAGATCGTAGAGGCTAAACCCTAGAATCTAGGCTATGATATGATTGTTATTGTCCTATGGACTAAACCCTCAGGTTTATATAGACACTGGAGGGGCTAGGGTTACATAGAGTCGGTTACATAGAAGGAGATCTACACATCCGAGTCGCCAAGATTGCCTTCCATGCAAAGGAGAGTCCCATCCGGACACGGGGCAAAGTCTTCAATCTTGTATCTTCATAGTCCAACAGTCCGGCCAAAGTATATAGTCCGGCTGTCCGAATACCCCCTAATCTAGGACTCCATCAGTAGCCCCTGAACCAGGCTTCAATGACAATGAGTCTGGCACGCAGATTGTCTTCAGCATTGCAAGGTGGGTTCCTTCTCCGAATACTCTATAGAAGATTTTGAACACGAGAATCGTGTCCGGCTCTGCAAAAAAAATTTCACATACCACCGTAGAGAGAACAATATTCCACAAATCTAATCTGCTAACAAATTTTCATGGCGTGCCATCATGCCTCGGTCCGGTCATTATTCGAACCGTTTCCCAACCAGCTACCGCACATACTGCAAGGCGGTTTCCTTGGCACGTCTTGTCGAAGGAAAGATCGTGTCCCCTTATTACGGGATTCTCATCAATATGGGCATGGGTAACCCAACCGCGCCATCAATCATGGCGCTTGGAGAATAAGCGATTATAACGGGCAAGTGGGGAGGCGCACAGCTTCTACCGCCTTTATAAACAGATAAGGATTCTCCTTTTTCACCCACGCCTTCTTCCTCCTTTGCTCATCCATTCTCGCACTCTCGAGGTCCAGCGCCCAAGTTCTCACCTTCTCCGTAAAGCCATTCTCGACATGTCCGGAGCGGGAGGCAAGAGGATGGCCTCCTCCATTACAGAGGAGGACATTACGAAGCCTCGGGAGGCCGGATACCTGGCCGCAAAAATCGCACACAGGCTTCCGGCGGAAGGGCAGATCATCCCCACTCCGAAATCTCGGGAAAGAGTAGTTTTCCTCTCTCATTTCGTCCGCGGGCTGGGATTTCCACTTCACCCATTTGTCCGTGGGCTCATGTTTTACTATGGGTTAGATTTTCATGATCTGGCCCCAAATTTCGTCCTCAACATCTCGGTGTTTATCATCGTGTGCGAGGCCTTCCTCCGCATCAAGCCCCACTTTGGCCTATGGCTAAAGATCTTCAACGTGAAGCCGAAAATAGTGGGCGGCCAGCAAGCGGAGTGCGGAGGCGCCATGGTGGGCAAGATACCCAACGTTACCTGGCTTGAAGGCTCCTACGTGGAGACCTTGAAGGGGTGGCAATCGGGGTGGTTCTACGTCACCGAGCCACGCAACGCCAACGGGGCGGCGGCCCCTGAATTACGATCTGGCATACCAATGCGGCTCACCTCCTGGGAAAAGAAGGGCTTGGCCTGGGAAAAGAAGATCAAGCTTTTCAATGTGGTCCAGGTCATGCTCTTCCGTCGGATCCTCTCATGTCAAAGATGGACGTTCAATATGTGGGAGTTCGATTTGGCCGAACACCAGACGCTGCGAGAGCTCTTCAACACGATGCACAAGGACGTCTGGAAGGTGCTGTTCAAAGCCACCGAAGTCCCTCCTCCCACTACTGAGGACCGCGGACTCAGCGCAAAGCGCCCCGCCAATCCGGTAAGTTCTCTATATATCACAAGATGTGCCTTTCCCAATATATTTGTGGGAGGATTTTAAACCACTACGCCGATTAAACATGACTATGTGGTGACGCCGGAGCGGATCGACTGTCCAGCTCCGCTACCTGAAGATCCAGCAACCGCGCTCCTAACGGAGATGCTGGTTCCGGCGCCTTACAAGGTGCCGGAGGAGAAGGCCCAGAAGAAGAATGCCACGGGGACCAGGAAAGGTATCAGGTGCAAGGCTACACCGGATGCATCGTCCAAAGACGCCGAGGCGCACTCCTCCAACAAAGACGAGGAGGAGGAAGAGGAAATTCCTCCCCCAACCAGGAAGGAGAAGAAAAGGAAGGCTGCCCCAGCTGGGGAGGCCGAAGGGTCCAAGAAGGGAAGGACACTCCCTCCGGACCAATCCACAACAGCCGCTTATAGCGTCGAGGAGTGGTTTCCCGGGAACAAGCCCCGAGTGAAGTCGTAAGTATCCGGACACTAATGCCTCCGGTATGTTTTGCATTATTGCTTCTTATTATGTCAAATGTGGTAATGCAGTCCGTCCAAAGCCTTTATCAAAGTATCCTCCTCGGATGGGTCTTTGGGTCCATCGGAGATGAATAGTGATTTGCTCCCGACGGCTACCTCCCCCTGGCCTGCAGACCACACCGAGTTGTTGTCCCAGAGGATACCGGATCAGGGGGAGACGGTCCTGGAGATGGCCCAAGGAGAAATCCAAGATGCCGGGCTCATGGGGGGAAAGACCCCCATGGATCTTGACGACGGGGGCCGCAGCAAGTCCGGCCCCCAGCAGGATGTTGCGCCGGAACCTCCAATGGTTCCGGATTCAGGTAGGCAACCCCTCGCTATGAAGGGTGAGCCACCTGTTGTGATGACCTCTGTCCAACCAGAGGCATCGGACAATTTACTAGAAGCGCTACGCGGCGCTTCCATTGACGAAGAGCACCGCACCATTATGGGTGCGGTGATTGAGAAGGTTTGGTCTGCCAAAAGCGGACTGATCGAAGTCTGCGCCAGCCTCCTAACATGCTTTGAGGTAAGTAACCAATTCATCATAGCATAGACAGTAGCCCCTGATGCTCTGTTTGGTGTTCGGAAAGAAATGCCGAACAGAGGATCAAAATTTTCCACAGGAGTCTAATAAGAACGTGTCTATGTGAATAAGCAGGCGTCACTGCTGGCCGCTATCGCCCGCACTGCGGAGGTCTCCGGACTGAAGCGGGACCTGGGGCAGGCCGAAGAAGAGATCGGCCTCGTGAAGAGGCAGCTCGAGCAGAACAAAGGCAAGTGATACCCCGTTCATGTGCTATATAAAGGAAAATCTTGGGTGCTAATGGAAGCATCATGAATTATAATAGGGGCCACGACCGAAGTGGCGGCCCTTAAAAAATTGTTGTCCGAGGCCACAGACAAGGCGGCCAAGGAGTGCACCGAGCGCGAGAAGAATGAGGCTCAGGTAAATGAGGTCCAGCGAGAGCTTCAGGACTTCGTCAAAAAATACGAGTCCTTGGAGCGTGACCCCAAGACGCAATAGTCCGAGCTTGCGAAGGCCCTCTAGAGCGCACAAGACGCCAAGGACGAAGCCCAAAAGGCCCTCCAGGAGATCCAGGCAGCCAGGAAGATAGCGGCGGGTAAGGCATTCATTATGCAAAGCAAGCATGTGAAGGAGGCTTTCCTATTACTTACCCAAACTTGGAGCTCTCCAGGAGCATTCGCAGATCTGCCGCGCAGAGCATCTGATGCCACAGAGTTCTACCGGGCTGAAGAACGGAGCTCGACGGAGAAGTTGTTTTGGTCCCAGTATATTGGGGCCAAACAGCCGATGCCCTTGAGTGACCAGCTGAAGCAACTGGTCAAACTGCACAAGGCAGCCAAACTGGCCAAGAAGGACCTCATAGTCCGGATGTAGCATGCCGATCCCCTGCCCACCAGCTACTTTGGCTTGGTGAAGTGATACGTCTCCAACATATCTATAATTTATGAAGCATTCATACTATTTTATTATCTGTTTTGAATGATTACGGGCTTTATTATACACTTTTATATTACTTTTGGGACTAACCTACTAACCGGAGGCCCATCCCACATTGCTATTTTATTGCCTGTTTCAGTATTTCGAAGAAAAGGAATATCAAACGGAGTCCAAACGGAATAAACCTTCGGCATCGTGATTTTTTGGAAGAATATCATCCGAGAGACTTGGAGTTGACGTCAGAAGATCCTTGAGGAGGCCACGAGGGTGGGGGCACCCCCCCTACTAGGCGCACCACCCTGTCTTGTGGGCCCCTCGAGCACCCCCCCCGACCGATTTCTTTCGCTTATATAAGTCCACGTACCCTAAAAACATCGACAACGAAGATAGATCAGGAGTTCCGCTGCCGCAAGCCTCTGTAGCCACCAAAAACCTCTCGGGAACCCGTTCCGGCACCCTACTGGAGGGGGAATCCATCACCGGTGGCCATCTTCATCATCCCGGCGCTATCCATGATGAGGAGGGAGTAGTTCACCCTCGAGGCTGAGGGTATGTACCAGTAGCAATGTTTTTGATCTCTCTCTCTCTCTCGTGTTCTCTCTTGTGTTCCCTCTATGGCACGATCTTGATGTATACCGAGCTTTGCTATTGTAGTTGGATCTTATGATGTTTATCCACCTATACTCTCTTGTAATGGATTGACTTTTCCCTTTGAAGTTATCTTATCGGATTGAGTCTTTAATGATTTGAGAACACTTCATGTATGTCTTGCCATGCTTATCTGTGGTGACAATGGGATATCATGTGCCACTTGATGTATGTTTTGGTAACCAACTTGCGGGTTCCGCCCATGAACCTATGCATAGGGGTTGGCACACATTTTCGTCTTGACTCTCCGGTAGAAACTTTGGGGCACTCTTTGAAGTACTTTGTGTTGGTTGAATAGATGAATCTGAGATTGTGTGATGCTTATTGTATAATCATGCCCACATATACTTGAGGTGACAAAGGAGTATCTAGGTTACACTAGGGTTTTGGTTGATTTGTGTCTTAAGGTGTTATTCTAGTACGAACTCTTAAATAGATTGATCCGAAGAATAACTTTGAGGTGGTTTCGTACCCTACCATAATATCTTCGTTTGTTCTCCGCTATTAGTGGCTTTGGAGTGACTCTTTGTTTCATGTTGAGGGATTGTTATATGATCTATCTATGTTATTATTGTTGAGAGAACTTGCACTAGTGAAAGTATGAACCTTAGGCCTTGTTTCTTACCATTGCAATACCGATTACGCTCACTTTTATCATTAGTTACCTTGCTGTTTTTATAATTTCATACTACAAATACCTTTATCTACCATCCATATTGCACTTGTATCACCATCTCTTCGCCGAACTAGTGCACCTATACAAATTACCATTGTATTGGGTGTGTTGGGGACACAAGAGACTCTTTGTTATTTGGTTGCAGGGTTGTTTGACAGAGGCCATCTTCATCCTACGCCTCCCATGGATTGATAAACCTTAGGTCATCCACTTGAGGGAAATTTGCTACTGTCCTACAAACCTGTTTATCTTTTTAATATCTTTCGTGAGAATGATGGTAAGGAAAATTATGCTCAAGTGCTAGAAGAGGAAATCTATAAAATGTTTGGCACTAAGTCTTTGAATGATGAGCATGGTTGCAATGTTGTTAGGATGAACTCCTTGAATATCCATGATGCTAATGATATGCAAATCCACAAGCTTGGGGATGCTATGTTTGATAAATATGATATTTTTAGTCCCCCAAGTTTTGATGTGGAAATTTATTATGAGGAAAGCATGCCTCCTATTTATGATGATTATATTGATGAAAGTGGGTTTGGAAGAGTGTCAACTTTAGGTAGTATTGATTCCACTATTTTGGAGGATATTGAATCTTATTGTGATGAATATGAAAGTGGATTTGGAAGAGTGTCAACTTTATTTAGTGATGATTCCACTATTTCGGAAGAGGTTCCAATTGATTATGAGAACAAAGTTGCTATCTATGATGATTATTGTGATGACTTGTATGCTATTAAGAATAATGATAACCATGAAACTTGTCATCGTGATTTTAGTTTTCAATTGCATTATGCCTCACATGATAATTATTTTGTTGAGTTTGCTCCCACTACTATTCATGAGAATAAATTTGCTTATGTGGAGAGTAGTAAATTTTCTACGCTTGTAGATCATGAAAAGAATGCTTTAGGTGCTGGTTATATTGTTGAATTCATTCATGATGCTGATGAAAATTATAATGAGGGAGGAATATATGCTTGTAGGAATTGCAATAATATCAAGTTTCCTCTCTATGTGTTGAAAATTTTAAAGTTATGTTTGCTTTGCCTTCCTATGCTAGTTGATTATTGTTCCCATAAATTTTTGCTCACAAAATCCCTATGCATAGGAAGTCAGTTAGACTTAAATGTGCTAGTCATATTCTTCATGATGCTCTCTTTATGTTTCAATTCTTATCTTTTATGTGAGCATCATTGAAATCTTCATGCCTAGCTAGGGGCGTTAAACGATAGCGCTGGTTGGGAGACAACCCAATATTTATACTTACTGTTATTGTGTGTCCACATGATTATGATACTGTATTAATCATGTTTTATAGCTTTTGTTTCAATAAAGTGCCAAGTAGAACCTTTGGGAAGACTTGGGTGAAGTCTTTATGATCTTGCTGTAAAAAACAGAAACTTTGCCCTCACGGTATTAGCTGCCATTTTTTACTCGAGAGCGATTTTAGGTTGATTCTTTTTGAAGATGATTAATATACAAATTACTCAGGTCCACCAATTTATTTTATAATTTTTGGGGTTACAGAAGTATACGTTTGATACAGATTACTACAGACTGTTCTGTTTTTGACAGATTCTGTTTTCATTGTGTTGTTTGCTTATTTTGATGAATCTATGGCTAGTATGTAAGGGTATGAACCATAGAGAAGTTGGAATTCAGTAGATATTACACCAATATGAATAAAGAATGAGTTCATTACAGTACCTTAAAGTGGTGGTTTGTTTTCTTGTACTAACAGAGCTTACGAGTTTTGTTTTGAGTTTTTGTGGTTGAAGTTTTCAAGTTTTGGGTAAAAGATTCGATGTACTATGGAATAAGGAGTGGAAAGAGCCTTAGCTTGGGATTCCCAAGGCACCCCAAGGTAATATTCAAGGACAACCAAGAGCCTAAGCTTGAGATGCCCCGGAAGGCATCCCCTCTTTCGTCTTCGTTCATCGGTAACTTTACTTGGAGCTATATTTTTATTCGCCACATGATATGTGTTTTGATTGGAGCGTCATTTTCTTTTATTTTCTTTCTATTATTTAGAATAATGTTTTGCATCTTTATTTTCAATAAAAATGTCAAGGATAGCCTTTACCATGCTTATTTTGCTAGTATACATGTTGCTGTTTGAAAACAGAAAGTTTACCGCTGTTGCAAAAAATCCCTAGAAAAGTCAGAGAGTGATATAATGTTGAATCCTTTTGCATATTGAGATATGATAAATATTATGCAGTGTAGTATTTTTCTCATAATTTTTGGAGTTAGGGAAGTATGATGAATCTTGCATTCTTTACAGACTATACTGTTTTGGCAGATTGCTGTTATGTTTGCATTGCTTGCATATGTTTGCTTGTTTAATGATTCTATTTGAGGATAGGAGTATTAAATATGCAGAGACATTTAGTATGCAATGTTGAATAATAATGTTTGTGATTTGTTACAGTAGAAAATGATAAGGTTTTGCATTTTTTTATACTAACTTATCTCACGAGTTCTTGTTGAGTTTTATGTGGATGAAGTTTTTGAGAAATAGAGAAACCATGATATGAGAGGAATTAAGGAGACACAAAAGTTCAAGATTGGGGATGCCCAAGGCACCCCAAGATAATATTTCAAGAAGTCTCAAGCATCTAAGCTTGGGGACGCCCCGGTAGGCATCCCACCATTCTTCTTCAACAACTATCGGTTAGTATCGGTTGAGCCTAAGTTTTTTGCTTCTTCACATGAGTTGTGCTATCCTTGCAATGTCATTTTATTTTGTTTTCATTGCTGTTTGAATACAATACCAAGATCTGAAATTCTTAAATGAGAGAGAGTCTTCACATAGTTGCATAATTATTTAGCTACTCATTGATCTTCACTTATATCTTTTTGGACTAGTTTATCATTTACCCGTATGCTTCACTTATATCCTATGAGTAAATGGTTAAATGAGTTGAATGTCATAAATCTGAAATTATATATGTTTCATTTTCTTATCCCATGGGGAGTAATAACTTCACATATAAGAAGTAGAGGTTGTAAATTTATTGAAGGTTAGCAAGCATTGTATTGGTCATTTGAACGATTCATGAAAGAATATTGAAGGAAGAGAGATTTCACATATAAATATATTATCATAGACATCTTTTGTAATTGTGAGAACTCATTAAGTATGACATGCTAAAGAGTTGATGTTGGACAAGGAAGACAACGTAATGGGTTATGTTTTCTCACATCTCAGTTAAAGTATATTGTCATGGATCATTCAAACATGTTGAGCTTGCCATTCCCCATCATGCTAGAAAAAATTCCTAGCACCAAGTAGAGATACTACTTGTGCTTCCAAATACCCTTAAACCAAGTTTTGCCATGAGAGTCCACCATACCTACCTATGGATTGCGTAAGATCCTTCAAGTAAGTTGTCATCGGTGCAAGCAATAAAAATTGCTCTCTAAATATGCATGACTTATTAGTGCGGAGAAAATAAGCTGTGTACGATCTTGTTATGGAAGCAATAAAAGCGACGGACTGCATAATAAAGGTCCATATACAAGGGGCAATATAAATTGACGTTCTTTTGCATTAAGATTTTGTGTATCCAACCCTAAAAGCCAATGACAACCTCTGCTTCCCTCTGCGAAGGGCCTATCTTTTACTTTATGTCTTTTACTTTATGCAAGAGTCAAGCTGATCTTCACCTTTCTTTGTGTCCAATTGGATGTACGTTAGCATGAACTATTATTGTTGACATCACCCAAAGGTGAATACGTTTGGAGGCAACATTATAAGCCCCTATCTTTCTCTGTGTCTGATTAAAACTCCATAACCACAAGTATTGCGTGAGTGTTAGCAATTGTAGAAGACTATATGATAGTTGAGTATGTGGAGTTTGCTAAATCAAAGCTCTGACATAGACCCTTCTTGAAAATAGGATGAATTGCAATTGTTTGATGACTAAGAATGAAGTTTGCTAGTTTCAAGAAAGTTTATGGTCTATGCTTTAACATGTGAATAGCTTGTTACTTGATCATGAAAAGTTTTATGAGATGAACTACTGTTATGACATATAATGATGCTAGTAAAGGTGATTGAAATTATCATTGATCAAACTTGTGCACATCTAGCATTCACACTTCATAAATTCTTTCTTTATCATTTACCTACTCGAGGACGAGTAGGAATTAAGCTTGGGGATGCTGATACGTCTCGAACGTATCTATAATTTATGAAGCATTCATGCTATTTTATTATCTGTTTTGAATGATTACGGGCTTTGTTATACACATTTATATTACTTTTTGGACTAACCTATTAACCGGAGGTCCAGCCCATATTGCTATTTTATTGCCTGTTTCAGTATTTTGAAGAAAAGGAATATCAAACGGAGTCCAAACGGAATGAAACCTTTGGCATCATGATTTTTTGGAAGAATATTATCCGGGAGACTTGGTTCACGCCAGAAGATCCTTGAGGAGGCCACGAGGGTGGGGGCGCCCCCCCTACTGGGCGTGCCCCCTGTATCGTGGGCCCCTCACCCCCCGGCCGACTTCTTTCGCCTGTATAAGACCACGTACCCTAAAAACATCGACAACGAAGATAGATCGGGAGTTCCGCCGCCGCAAGCCTCTGTAGCCACCAAAAACCTCTCGGGAGCCTGTTCCGGCACCCTGCCGGAGGGGGAATCCATCACCGGTGGCGGCCATCTTCATCATCCCGGTGCTATCCATGACGAGGAGGGAGTAGTTCACCCTCGAGGCTGAGGGTATGTACCAGTAGCTATGTGTTTGATCTCTCTCTCGTGTTCACTCTCGTTTTCCCTCTATGGCACGATCTTGATGTATCCCGAGCTTTGATATTGTAGTTGGATCTTATGATGTTTCTCCCCCTCTACTCTCTTGTAATGGATTGAGTTTTCCCTTTCAAGTTATCTTATCGCATTGAGTCTTTAATGATTTGAGAACACTTGATGTATGTCTTGTCGTGCTTATCTATGGTGACAATGGGATATCATGTGCCACTTGATGTATGTTTTGGGTGACCAACTTGCGGGTTCCGCCCATGAACCTATGCATAGGGGTTGGCACACGTTTTCATCTTGACTCTCTGGTAGGAACTTTGGGGAACTCTTTGAAGTACTTTGTGTTGGTTGAATAGATGAATATGAGATTGTGTGATGCTTATCGTATAATCATGCCCCACGGATACTTGAGGTGACAATGGAGTATCTAGGTGACATTAGGGTTTTGGTTGATTTGTGTCTTAAGGTGTTATTCTAGTACGAACTCTTAAATAGATTGATCCGAAACAATAACTTAGAGGTGGTTTCGTCCCCTACCATAATCTCTTCGTTTGTTCTCCGCTATTAGTTGCTTTGGAGTGACTCTTTGTTGCATGTTGAGGGATTGTTATATGATTTATATATGTTATTATTGTTGAGAGAACTTGCACTAGTGAAAGTATGAACCTTAGGCCTTGTTTCTTACCATTGCAATACCGATTACGCTCACTTTTATCATCAATTACTTTGCTGTTTTTTATAATTTCAGATTACAAATACCTTTATCTACCATCCATATTGCAGTAGTATCACCATCTCTTTGCCGAACTCACTACAGGAAACAGAAGATTTGCCGTCTGTACTTTCTTTGCCGTCAGCAATTCATCAGGACAGACGGCAAAGAAAGGGATTGCCGTCATCAACAGACGGCAAAGAAAACCTAACAGCAAAATATATTTTGCCGTCTGCGAAAAAAAATACAGACGGCAAAGAGATTGTTTTGCCGTCTGCAAACAAAAATACAGATGGCAAAGATCTTTGCCGTCTGCTTTTTTATTACAGACGGCAAAGTGCACACTTTGCCGTCTGTAATTAAAAAGGCAGACGGCAAAGATATTTACCGTCTGTATTAATAAACGCAGACGGCAGCGCAAACAAACACAACTCATGGATCCATCTCCTGGATCGACGAAGTGTCACGATCCACACCCCACGATCTAGGATCTCTCTAGCACGCTCGACTCCCCACGTTCTCTCTCCACTACCCATGTGATGCAACCGGCCCCACCTTATCTCTGGCGCAGATGTAGACACCACCCCCACCCGTGATTCCTCTTGCCAGGCACCAACACTCCACCACCAACCGCCGCTGCCTCGCAGGACCCGGCCGCCGCTGGCCTCCGCGCGGCTCAGCGCACTGCCGGCCACCGCCCGGAATCCCTACTCCACCGGCCGCCGCCCAGGCGCACGCCTGCGCGCGTCTCCGGTGGCCTCCATCCTGCTCCGCACGCCACCGCCATCCAAGCCTCCCGCCTCCGCCCGACTGCCCCCGAGTCGCGACTCCGGCGGCCTCCGGCCGGCCGCCCGCCTCCACCGCCCAGTCGCCCGCCTCCGCGCGCCTCCGGCCCCGCCACTGTCGTGCTCGGCGCTGACTGCCCCGTCCGGCATCGCCCCCGGCGCCCACCACTGCCTCGACGCCCGGTCTCGCTGGCCAACAGCTCGCCCGCTGGTCCCAGCCTCGCCGGTCACCATCTCGCCCGCCGGCGCGTCCACTTCCCCCTTCGCTGCGGGCCCCGTCCACTCCCCTCGAGGAGCTGCGGCGTTGGAGAAAAAAAAGGTAGAGGGCGTGACTGCTAGTTGCTCCAGCTCCGGTGACCACGGGCAGAGGGATGCTCCCAGGGATGCACGGGCATCGATAGAAGTCAAGATAATGTGGTGTTCGTCGTTGTTTGTTCGCTCTTGGAATAGAGCGGTTCTCCTGTAAAATAAATCTGTTTGTAATCCATTCATATTATGAAATAGAGCAGTTTTGCCTTGGATCAGCAAGTGATGATGTATTATATTGTGAAGTTTGTCTGCTCGTTATTCGATTCTGAAAACAAAGTGTGGATTGATAATGTGATGTACTGTTTATTTATTTTAATAAACAAAATTCTTTGCCGTCTTTGATTTTTAGAGGCTGACAGCAAAGGAGCTTCTTTGCCGTCTGCTACTAAATCGACTGACGGCAAAACGAGCTCTTCTTTGCTGTCTGTTGTTATGTCGACTGGCGGCAAAATATCTCTTTGGCTGACGGCAAAGACTTTGCCGTTTTCCCGTTGAAAAGCTGGCGGCTAAGTATTCTTTGCCGACTTATCTTTGCCGTCTGAGTTTGCCGTCTGCTTCCTGACGGCAAACTCTTTGCCGTCTGGATTTAGGTCTTTGCCGTCTCTGATCCACAGACGGCAAATTACCTGTTTCCTGTAGTGACTAGTGCACCTATACAAATTACCATTGTATTGGGTGTGTTGGGGACACAAGAGATTCTTTGTTAGTTGGTTGCAGGGTTGTTTGAGAGAGACCATCTTCATCCTACGCCTCCCACGGATTGATAAACCTTAGGTCATCCACTTGAGGTAAATTTGCTACTGTCCTACAAACAAGTGCACTTGCAGGCTCAACAACGTCTACAAGAAGAAGGTTGTGTAGTAGACATCATGATGCGGCTTGTGGATGCCTGGCCAAGGCTTGAAGCCGTAAAGTGGTGAATCTGCATTGAAGGTGCGCGCTGTGCCTTCGCCAGCGCGAAAGTGCACTGGGCAAAGATGGATGCCGAGAAGCTGGTGACGGATGGGCCACCGGAGGGCAAGGCGCACCACTATCCTGAGAAGTACTATGATGGTGTTATGAAAGGCGCCTGCCTTGTGGCGGAGGAATGTGCCAAGGATGTAATATTTGACTGAATGTACTCATGTCATCCTACAATATGAAAATGAGTTAATGTGTGCTATATAACGCTTGTTAATTTAAAATATTACTTTCTGTGCGGCCATTTATAAAAATATTGAAAGTTGGCCAGTCGTCGGCTTCTGCCCCCATGTAATTAGTACTGGGGTGTTCGGAATAAATCTAAACACTCTTTATCCAAATT
Organism: Triticum aestivum; assembly: GCF_018294505.1. NCBI lineage: Eukaryota > Viridiplantae > Streptophyta > Magnoliopsida > Poales > Poaceae > Triticum > Triticum aestivum. The sequence goes on from NC_057801.1 coordinate 767,851,954, forward strand.
TTTGGTCCAATAAGGAGGTGTTTAGCGCAACGAACAAGGCAATCGAACTATACGGCTTTATCACTCTCACTTAGCCATAGAAGTCTACAATTTTAAATTTTGGCGAAGCCCCTGGTATTCGGAAGGTCGAACTTGGGGCGCTATGCACGCCTACATCGGACAAGGCCGATTCCTCGCCCGAAGCGGAAAAATCTTTAAGGATTTGAGACCTCTCGAACAGCGACCAGCTCTCGCCGCATCATGACAGTCAGTTTTTGGCTTTCTCTACTGAGGTGCTCGTTTGGAAGAACCGGGACACAACCGCAGTTGTTCTCCTAGCGCTACCTTAGCCGATATAGCGGAACGTAAGGTACCAAAGCATAGGAGTCGGGAAAACCCAACTATTGACCCAAGACATGATTCGAAGCTGATGCATATAATGCTATAAGTTCGGGGTGCCACAATGTCGAAAGTGTTCGGATTTTTCTTGTCGTGTTATGGGGTACACTGAAGCCCTGGCAAACTGAACATACCAAAGTGTACGGGTGCAATTTGTAGTATATAAATAGTCAAGGAAAAAATATAAAGAAGGTTGAATAACTAGCTGACTCTGTGTGTTTCCATTGTTATTTAAATGATACGTCAAAGCGTATGTATACAACTAATGCAATAAGCAAGAATAGGACTATTTGACATGTCCTAACCGAGGACAGGCTGCGTGTGGGTATGTAAAACAGGTATATTGATTGTTATCACAGACCACCTGGGTATTCCCTTGTACGTCAAAGCCTCTTGCCTCCTTGGTTGTTCCCTCCTGTGATGAGTCCGATAATCAGGCTATCTGAGGAGGCTTCCCGAAAGTAGGGTCCTGAAAGGAAAGAAAATGATGAATGTGTACTGGTCCCATGGCGGTAGAGCCGCACTATGGACCGTATCATAGTCGTGCCTCCGCCTATGCCCATGGTATTTTAAGTGCGTAATTATGTACGCGCGGCACGAATTTCACCGCTTGACTAGGACTAGGACGGAGGCCGAATTGCTAGTCGAGCTCTGAGCGTGCCGGATGATACTGTTGCGGGGTACTTTGGACTCGATTGACTGTGTCCGGGTTCTTTAGCGCCGAATTGGCTGTTTGCCTAAAAAGGTTGTTTTGTACTTCTGCCGCGAGGGCTGCAGTGTGCTCCTCCGTACGGAGCGAGCGCTCTGTGTTTCCATTAACTGTTATAACCCCATGAGGTCCTGACATTTTGAGCTTGAGGTATGCATAATGTGGCACCGCATTGAATCTAGCGAATGCGGTTCGTTCGAGCAGTGCATGATAGCCACTGCAGAAGGGGACGATGTCGAAGATTAACTCTTCGCTTCGGAAGTTGTCCGGAGATCCGAAGACCACTTCCAGTGTGATTGAGCCTGTATAACAGGCCTCTACACCTGGTATTACACCTTTAAAGGTGGTTTTGGTGGGTTTGATCCTTGAGGGATCGATACCCATTTTGCGCATTGTATCCTGATAAAGTAGGTTCAGGCTGCTACCACCGTCCATAAGGACTCTTGTGAGGTGAAATTCGTCGATGATTGGGTCAAGGACCAATGCGGCAGAGCCGCCATGACGTATACCTGTAGGATGGTCCCTACGATCGAAAGTGATCTGACAAGAAGACCATGGGTTGAACTTTGGGCCGACTGGCTCAATCGCGTAGACGTCCCGTAGTGCATGCTTCCGTTCCTGCTTGGGGATATGGGTTGCGTATATCATATTCACCGTTTTTACATGGGGAGGGAATTTCTTCTGTCCTCCTGTGTTCGGCGGCCGGGCTCCTCGTCGCCAACACTGTGCAGCCCCTTTTCCTTGTGTTCGGCATTCAACTTGTTGGCCTGTTTAAACACCCGGCATTCTCTGTTGGTGTAGTTGGCTGGTTTATCGGGGGTGTCGTGTATTTGACATGAGCGATCGAGTATGCGGTGCAGACTGGACGAGCCCGGGTTATTTCTTTTGAATGGCCTTTTCTGCTGTCCGGATTTAAAGCCTCTGAATCCGGCGTTGACTGCCATGTCTTCGGCATTGTTGCCAATGTTTCGACACTTGTTTATATTGCGTCGTGGCTTGCCGTTGCTATCTCTGGCATCTGAATCGCCGAAGTTTTTTGGTGTGATGTTTCTACGAGCCAGCCAGCTGTCCTCAACCGCGCAGAAGCGGGTCATGAGTGTCGTGAGGGCTGCCATGGATTTTGGCTTCTCTTGGCTGAGGTGTCGGGCGAGCCACTCGTCGCGGATGTTGTGCTTAAAGGCCGCTAGGGCCTCGGCATCTGGGCAGTCGACGATTTGGTTCTTCTTAGTTAGGAACCGAGTGCAGAATTTCCTGGTTGACTCTTTGGGTTGTTGGGTTATGTGACTTAGGTCATCAGCGTCCGGTGGTCGCACGTAAGTGCCCTGGAAGTTGTCGAGGAATGCGTCCTCCAGGTTCTCCCAACTGCTAATGGAGTTCGCCGGAAGGCTATTCAGCCAATGTCGAGCCAGTCCTTTGAGCTTAAGGGGGAGGTACTTGATGGCATGTAGATCGTCATCGCGGGCCATGTGAATGTGGAGAAGGAAATGTTCAATCCATACCACAGGGTCTGTAGTGCCATTGTATGATTCGATGTTTACGGGTTTAAACCCTTCTGGGAATTCATGACCCATTACTTCATCAGTGAAGCATAGGGGGTGTGCAGCGCCTCTATGCCGGGCTAAATCTCGACGCAGTTCAAATGAGTCTAGTCAGTTGTATTCGGCCCGGCCGGACTTGTTTTTAGTATGTCCAGTGTCACGGTCATGATTACGCATTGTGGCGCCCCCACGATCCGTAGATCGATCTTGACTGTCCTGCTTTGTTTTCTAATACGTCTCGCGGGTCCTGCGTATTGCCCCGGGCCTTAGTATTTTTGTTTCTTAGGCGGCGGGGTGTGGGTGGTTGTTTGGTCTGATACGCCGCTTTGTCTCAGCCACGAGGTGGTCGGTCCTCCACGTCCTGTGCTGGTAGCGTAGGGTCTAGCGCCTCCTCTTCAAGTTGGGGTAACAACCTGCGCTTCGGGTAACTCTTGGTTGGGCGCTTGAGTCCATATTCCTCGGCTGCCAGGACCTCAGTCCATCTATCTGTTAGCAGATCTTGATCAGCTCGGAGCTGATGCTGCTTTTTCTTCAGGCTTTTGGCAGTGACTATAAGCCGGTGCTTGAAGTGCTCCTGCTCGACGGGATCCTCAGGCACAACAAATTCGCCGTCGCCGAGGCTCACCTCATTTTCAGAGAGAGGCATATAATTGTCGTCCTCCAAGTCTCCGTCCGCTGCCTGTTCATCAGGGCTAGCTTGCCCATCATCATGCTCGGCCTGCTCGACGTCAGGCTGGGCGAGGTTCTTTTCGCCTTCGGCACCATCCGGATTGCTATAATCTCCTGTGCCGGTGCTGCTATTTCTGCCATGGCGGGGCTTAGAGCGGCGTCGATGACGCCGGTGCTTTGATTGCTTCCCCAAGGGATTATCCGCTGTTGCCTCATCACCATTATTTTCTTTGGGGGTGTCCACCATATATATATATATATATATATATATATATATATATATATATATATATATATATATATATATATATATATATATATATATATATCATATGAGGAGGTGAATCTCCAGCGCCCTATAGGCGGTGGTTCCTGTTCTTCTCCTGCATCGTCGTCCATACCGTCGATGTCTTCAGAGTTGAAGTCAAGCACATCGGTTAAGTCATCGACCGTGGATATTAAGTGGGTGGTGGGTGGGGGACGAATTTCCTCGTCGTTCGCTTCCCACTCGAGCCGAAAATAGTTCGGCCAAGAGTCTCCTGACAAAGAGAGAGACCTTAATGAATCTAGCACATCACCCAAGGGCGAGTGCTGAAAGATATCCGTGGAGGTGAACTCCAAGACCGCTACCCAATCAGATTCGATAGGCACGGGCGTACGCGATTCGGCCCCTGTAGCTGGAGATGAGTCCGAGGGTCCGATGATACCGGTCTCATAGGAGGTGGGATCAGTGTTCGGCTCCAAGGTCGATGAGTATGCGGCCTCCGTGGTGGGGTCCATCCACCCGTCCTCGGATGGCACAATCTCCTCCAGATTGAGTCCCGGAACAGCCGCAGGCGCGATCCCTCGGATACTGTATGATGGCAGATCTAAGTCATACTCGTCGGGACTGTCCGGCGCACCTGACACAGGGTCGAATCCGTCGAAGATCAAGTCTCCGCGGATGTCGCCAGCGTAGTTCAAGCTTCCAAACCTGACCTGATGGCCAGGGGCATAGGTGTCGATCTGCTCCAGATGGCCAAGCGAGTTTTCCCACAGTACAAAGCCGCCGAATACGAAGATCTGTCTGGGGAGGAAAACCTCCCCCTGGACCGCGTCGTTGAAGATGATTGAAGAAGCCATCTAGCCTTGTCGCGACGGCATAGTGGAACTCTCAATGAAAGCACCAATGTCGGTGTCAAAACCGGTGGATCTCGGGTAGGGGGTCCCGAACTGTGCGTCTAAGGCTAATGGTAACAGGAGGCGGGGGACATGATGTTTACCCAGGTTCGGGCCCTCTCGATGGAGGTAATACCCTACTTCCTGCTTGATTGATCTTGATGATATGAGTATTACAAGAGTTGATCTACCACGAGATCGTAGAGGCTAAACCCTAGAAGCTAGCCTATGATATGATTGTTGTTGTCCTACGGACTAAACCCTCCAGTTTATATAGACACCGGAGGGGCTAGGGTTACACAGAGTTGGTTACAGAGAAGGAGATCTACACAACCGAATCGCCAAGCTTGCCTTCCACGCAAAGGAGAGTCCCATCCGGACACGGGGCGAAGTCTTCAATCTTGTATCTTCATAGTCCAACAGTCCGGCCAAAGTATATAGTCCGGCTGTCCGAATACCCCCAAATCCAGGACTCCCTCAAGGGGGGAGCCACCCCTCCCCCTTGTCCAATTCGGACTTGGGCAAGGGGGCACGCGTTACCTCCTGTCCGCCCTCTCTCTTCTCCACTAAGGCCCATGAGGCCCAATAGCTTCCCAGGGGGGTTCCGGTAACCCCCGGTACTCCGGTTTTATCTGAAACATGTCCAAAAAACTTCTGGTGTCCGAACATAGCCGTCCAATATATCAATCTTTATGTCTCAACCATTTCGAGACTCCTCGTCATGTCCATGATCACATCCGGGACTCCGAAAAATCTTCGGTACATCATATCACATAAACTCATAATACCAATCATCATCGAACGTTAAGCGTGCGGACCTTACGGGTTCGAGAAGTATGTAGACATAACCGAGACTCACTTCCGGTCAATAACCAATAGCATAACCTGGATGCTCATTTTGGTTCCTACATATTCTACGAAGATCTTTATCGGTCAAACCGCATAACAACATACGTTGTTCCCTTTGTCATTGGTATGTTACTTGCCCGAGATTCGATCGTCGGTATCTCAATACCTAGTTCAATCTCGTTACCGGCAAGTCTCTTTACTCGTTCCATAGTACTTCATCCCGCAACTAACTCATTAGTCACATTGCTTTCAAGGCTTATAGTGATGAGTATTACCGAATGGGCCTAGAGATACCTCTCCGAAACACGGAGTGACAAATCCTAATCTCGATCTATGCCAACCCAACAAACACCTTCGGAGACACCTGTAGAGCACCTTTATAATCACCCATTTACGTTGTGACGTTTGGTAGCACACAAAGTGTTCCTCCGGTATTCGGGAGTTGCATAATCTCATAGTCTGAGGACCTTGTATAAGTCATGAAGAAAGAAGTAGCAATGAAACTGACACGATCATAATGCTAAGCTAATGGATGGGTCATGTCCATCACATCATTCTCCTAATGATGTGATCCCATTCATCAAATGACAACACATATCTATGGTTAGGAAACATAACAATCTTTGATTAACGAGCTAGTCAAGTAGAGGCATACTAGGGACTATATGTTTTGTCTATGTATTCACACATGTACTAAGTTTCCGGTTAATACAATTCTAGCATGAATAATAAACATTTATCATGAACAAAGGAAATAAATAATAACTTTATTATTGCCTCTAGGTCATATTTCCTTCATCCTAATGACATCATTCGCACGTTACTCTTTCACTCTAACGTGCCCGCTCGGTTTTGGCCAGATGCTCTCGCCACTGCCACTCTTTTACTTGACATTCATCTGTGTCGTCCTCAGTGGAACTACTCCCCTCACCACCTTCTCTTCAGTACACCTCCGTCCTAGGATGGGTTTCGTATCTTTGGGTGTCTGTGCTATCCAAGCACCGTGTCCACCACGCCGCACAAACTCGCACCATGTTCCGTTACATGCGTCTTCCTTGGCTATCCCTCTAATACCAAAGGTTACCGGTGCTATGATCATGTCACTCATCGTGTGTACACCTTGAGGCACGTGTATTTTGTCGAGGTGGTGTTCTCGTTTTCTAGGTTTCTTCGGCTTCGGCTCCTTCGACACCGACCCCCGCACCCCCTTCCTGGAGCGATGTGTGCCGACGCCCCCTGAGAACCCCCCAGCACGGCGCCTTCTGCCACTGCCGCCTGGTTCTTCAACTTCCTCCCACGAGGTCGAGTCTGATCGGCCCCCCGGGTCCCCGTCTCCCTCCTCCGAGGTTGATCCGGCGGGTACCCCGCCTGCCACCCCGGCTAGCGCGGCCACCCAGGCGACAGGCTCAACTTCCCACTTGCCCGTCGCCACCCCTGACACCGCAGCCCCCGCCGCCGCCGTGGACCTCGCCACCGCCGCTGCCCCGCCTCTAGGCATGATGACCCGCGCCCGGGCCGGTCTACTTTGGCGAGCACGCGCTACTCCTCCGACGAATATGTGTGCGCCACCTCGACGTCGATGCCATCACCCATTCCCGCTTCCGCTCGCGCAGCCCTTCGGGATCCCCACTGGCTCGCAGCATTGCAGAAGGAGTTCGCGCAACCGAACATGGCATCTTGTTCCACGAGCCCCTCGTGCCAACGTCATCACTGGCAAGTGGGTGTTTCGGCACAAGACTCACCCGGACGGTTCTCTCGAGCGCTACAAGGCTCGATGGGTGGTTCCTGGATTTCAGCAGCGCGCGGGCATGGACTTCACTGACACCTTCGCTCTGGTTGTTAAACCGGGCACGATATGTGTCGTGCTTTAGTTGGCGGTCTCGTGAGCCTGACATATGCATCAGTTAGATGTCTCCAACCCCTTCATGCATGGTCATCTTTCCAAGCAGGTGTTCTGTGAGCAGCCCACAGGACTGTGTGATGAATTCACCCTCAAGGACTTGGGGCCTCTGCATTACTTCCTCGACATCGAGGTGGTTCGACGGGCTAACGGCGTCTTTCTTCATCAGCAGAAGTATGCCCACGAGCTTCTGGAGTGTGACGGTATGCTTAACTGCAAGACCACACCCACCCCTATCGACATGAGGGCAAAGGTATCTGCTCTGGAGGGGTCTCTCGTGTCCGATGCAGCATTCTATCGCTCCATCATTGGTGCTTTACCGTACTTGATGCTGACTCAACCCGACCTGCGGTATGCTGTCCAGCAGGTGTGCCTCCACATCACTAGTAGAAAACAGGCTTTCGTTCGGGCCAGATAAGCCCATTAGTCCCGGTTCAGTCACGAACCGGGACCCATGGGGGCATTGGTCCCGGTTCGTGAGGCCAGGGACCCTGCCGGGCCTCATGGGGGCATTGGTCCCATTTCGTCTGGCCCCTTTGGTCCCGGTTTGTGGGACGAACCGAGACCAATGGGCCTCGCTCCTCACCCACCACCATTGGTCACAGTTGGTGGCTTGAACTGGGACCAAAGGGTGTTCTTTAGTCCCGGTTCAACCCATGAACCGGGACCAATGATGTGCCTATATATACCCCCTCGCCGGCGAGCAGAGCACACTGCTTTGTTTTTTCGGCCGGCGAGGGGAGGGCTTCGTGGTGCTCTAGCTCACCTCCTATGCACACGAGGTGTTCGATGAAATGCCCGAGCCACACTACTTAAGCTTTCTCTTCTCCAAGCTCGACCTACAAGCTCCATTTTCCTCAATATTTGTCTAGGTTTAGCGGTCTGTCACGTCCCGTCCCCGTCTTTATCGCCATCGATCGCCCGCGACAATCTCATCGCCGGCACCACCGAGGTAAGCCTCTTGTTCTTATCTTCTTTCCGAAAGGAAAAAATTGTTACTTGTATGTTTAGATAGATACTTGTATAATTTTCTTACTTTTATTATTGCTTCTTATTATATAGTGTGATGGTTTTGGTATCTGCCCCCGTCGGCCCTCGTCCTGTCTATGATTCAGATGTGGTATATATTATCTTTATAAATATTTGGTTCATTTATTGTTTATGACAATTATGTCGACCAATGTGACATAGATTTTATTTATCTAGGAGGTATGTGAACCGGAAATTCCAAATGACCCTATTGTCGAGAGGTTAAATTTATTTGAAGAATAAAACAATTTCTTGAAGGAAAAAATAAAAAAATTAAGGAGGAGAAGATGATATTGGAGTTGCATGTTGCGGATGTCATCAATGATCACAAGATCAAGATGGATGCAATGCGCTCGAAGATTAGAAAGATTAGAAGATATGCCATTCATACCGAGGCTTGGTATCATTATGCCGTTGGATGAATTATTAGCTTGGTTGCGATTATTATCGCATTTGTTTTCACATTGAAATATTTTACATAGTTTCAATGTATAGTTTAATTAATTAGATGCTCTGGAGAGCTATATGTTGTTCAATGAGAACTATGTATGTACTTTGGTTTTAATGAGATGACGAACTTCTATTAATTTGGTCACTTAATTATCTATTCATGATGTTCTGTAATGGTTTTTGACACACTTAATTATATATAATGCATGCATATGAACCGGCAATGGATGTACGGTGACAGACACACCTCCGAGTACATTAACGGCATGCATGATTTTCTCGAAGTGGCTGATGCAAACAAGCAGAATGGTTTTTTGTGTTGTCCATGCCCTATATGTGGGAATACGAAGTCTTACTCTGACTTGAAAACCATTCACACCCACCTGCTTTATAAGGGTTTCATGCCAGACTATAATGTTTGGACCAAGCATGGAGAAATAGGGGTTCTGATGGAAGACAACAAAGAAGAAGAGGACGATGAAAACTATGTGCCCCCTGAATACGGTGATGCTGCAATGGGGGAGGCTGTTGAAGATTAAGAAATCAGATGATGTGCCCAATGATGATCTCCACCGGGTGATTATTGATGCAAGGAGACAGTGCAAAGGTCAAAAGGAGAAGCTCAAGTTCGATCGCATGTTAGAAGATCACAAAAAGGTTTGTGCCCCAATTGCAAAGATGGCAACACAAAGCTCGGTACCATACTGGAATTGCTGCAGTGGAAGGCAGAGAATGGTGTGCCTGACAAAGGATTTGAGAAGCTACTGAAAATATTGAAGAAAAAAGCTTCCAAAGGATAACGAATTGCCCGATAGTACGTATGCAGCAAAGAAGGTTGTATGCCCTTTAGGATTGGAGGTGCAGAAGATACATGCATGCCCTAATGACTGCATCCTGTATCGTGGTATTTGAACGCATGCCCGGTATGCGGTGCATTGCGGTATAAGATCAGACAAGATGACCCTGGGGATGTTGACGGTGAGCTCCCCCGGAAGAGGGTTCCTGCCAAGGTGATGTGGTATGCTCCTATAATACCATGGTTGAAACGCCTGTTAAGAAACAAAGAGCATGCCAAATTGATGCGATGGCACAGAGAGGACCGTAAGAAAGACAGGAAGTTGAGAGCACCCGCTGACGGGTCGAAGTGGAGAAAAATCGAGAGAACATACTGGGAGGAGTTTGCAGGTGGCACAAGGAACGTATGGTTTGGTTTAAGCGCGGATGGCAACAATCACAGCACCTGGCCTTTGACTCTATGTATCTATAACCTTCCTCCTTGGTTGTGCATGAAGCGGAAGCTCATTATGATGCCAGTTCTCATCCAAGGCCCTAAGCAACCCGGCAACGACATAGATGTGTACCTAAGGCCATTAGTTGACGAACATTTACAACAGTGGATTGGAAACGGTGTAAATGCGTGGGATGAGCACAAAAACAGGAGGAATTTGACCTACATGCGTTACTGTTTGTCACCATCAATGATTGGCCTGTTCTCAGTAACCTTTCACAGAGAAACAAGGGATACCATGCATGCACACACTGTTTAGATGACACCGAAAGTATATACCTAGACAAATGCAGGAAGAATGTGTACCTGGGGCATCGTCGATTCCTTCCGACCAACCATCAATGTCGAAAGAAAGGCAAGCATTTCAAAGGCGAGGCAGATCACCGAAAGAGCCCCGCCATGCATACTGGTGATCACGTACTTGCTATGGTCAATGATTTAAAAGTAATCTTCGGAAAGGGTCCCGACGAACTATCTGTTCCGAATGACGCTGAGGGACGCACACCCATGTGGAAGAATAAATCTATATTTTGGGACCTACCCTACTGGAAAGACGTAGAGGTCCGCTCTTGCATGTGACGAAGAACCTTTGCATGAACCTGCAAGGCTTCTTGGGTGTGTATGGGAAGACAAAATATACACCAGAGGCACGGGAGACCTGCAACATTTGCACGAAAAAGACAACATACCTCCAAAGCAGTATGAAGGTCCTGCCAGCTACGCTCTTACCAAAGAAGAGAAGGAAATCTTCTTTGAATGCCTACTCAGTATGAAGGTCTCGTCTGGCTACTCGTCGGATATAAAGGGAATAATAAATATGGCAGAGAAAAAGTTCCAAAACCTAAAGTCTCATGACTGCCACGTGATTATGACGCAACTGCTTTCGGTTGCATTGAGGGGGCTTCTACCGGAAAACGTTTGATTAGCCATTGTGAAGCTATGTTAATTCCTCAATGCAATCTCTCAGAAGGTGATCGATCCAAAAATCCTACCAAGGTTAAGTAGTGATGTGGTGCAATGTCTTGTCAGTTTCGAGCTGGTGTTCCCACCATCCTTCTTCAATATCATGATGCACGTCCTAGTTCATCTAGTCGACGAGATTGTCGTTCTGGGCCCTGTATTTCTACACAATATGTTCCCCTTTGAGAGGTTCATGGGATTCCTAAAGAAATATGTCTGTAACCGCGTTAGGCCAGAAGGAAGCATCTCCATGGGCCATCAAATAGAGGATGTCATTGTGTTTTGTGTTGACTTCATTCCTGACCTTAAGAAGATAGGTCTCCCTCAATCGCGGTATGAGGGGAGACTGGGTGGAAAAGACACGCTAGGAGGGGACTCAATAATATGTAGGGACGGGCATTCTTGGTCTCAAGCACACTACATGTACATAATTCTACCTTGGTGACCCCATATGTCAATGAACACAAGAACATACTGCGCTCCCAACACCCAGACCAGTGTGACGACTGGATTACATGTGAACACATCAGGAGTTTCGACAGTTGGTTCCAAACATGACTTAGGTGTGACAACACTGTTTCTGATGACCTGTACTTGTTGGCGAGGGAACCATCTTCGACTGTAATGACTTACAAAGGGTACGAGATAAATGGGAATACATTTTACACGATCGCCCAAGATCAAAAAAGGCACCAACCAAAACAGTGGTGTCCACTTTGATGCGGCAACCAAGAGGGGAAACGACACATATTATGGTTACATAGTGGACATATGGGAACTTGACTATGGATATGATATTAAGGTCCCTTTGTTTATGTGCAAATGGGTCAATCTGTCCGAAGGTGGGGTACAGGTAGACCTGATGTCTACTACGCAACCTTCTCCATGTAGACGTTGTTCAACCTCCAAGTGCAGAGGTTTGTAGAACAGTAGCAAATTGCCCTCAAGTGGATGACCTAAGGTTTATCAATCTGTGGGAGGCGTAGGATGAAGATGGTCTCTCTCAAACAACCCTGTAACCAAATAACAAAGAGTCTCTTGTGTCCCCAACACACTCAATACAATGGCAAATTGTATAGGTGCACTAGTTCGGCGAAGAGATGGTGATACAGGTGTAATATGGATGGTAGCTATAGGTTTTTGTAATCTGAAAATATAAAAACAGCAAGGTAAATAATGATAAAAGAGAGCACAAACGGTATTGCAATGCTACGAAACAAGGCCTAGGGTTCATACTTTCACTAGTGCAAGTTCTGTCAACAATAATAACATAACTGGATCATATAACTATCCCTCAACATGCAACAAAGAGTCACTCCAAAGTCACTAATAGAAGAGAACAAACGAAGAGATTATTGTAGGGTATGAAACCACCTCAAAGTTATCCTTTCTTATCGATCTATTCAAGAGTCCGTAGTAAAATAACATGAAGCTATTCTTTCCATTCGATCTATCATAGAGTTCGTACTAGAATAACACCTTAAGACACAAATCAACCAAAACCCTAATGTCACCTAGATACTCCAATGTCACCTCAAGTATCCCTGGGCATGATTATACGATATGCATCACACAATCTTAGATTCATCTATTCAACCAACACAAAGTACTTCAAAGAGTGCCTCAAAGTTTCTACCGAAGAGTCAAGACGAAAACGTGTGCCAACCCCTATGCATAAGTTCATAAGGTCACTGAACCCGCAAGTTGATCACCAAAAAATACATCAAGTAGATCACGTGAATATCCCATTGTCACCACAGATAAGCACATGCAAGACATACATCAAGTTTGCTCAAATCCTTAAAGTCTCAATCCGACAAGATAAATTCAAAGGGAAAACTCAATCCAATACAAGAGAGTAGAGGGGGAGAAACATCATAAGATCCAACTATAATAGCAAAGCTCGCGATACATCAAGATTGTATCAGCTCAAGAACCACTTAGGTACTGTTTTGAACTTCTCTATCATACCCTCCGATACTAGTCATAGATTCATCAAAACAAGGGAACAACACATAGAAAACAGAATCTGTCAAAAACAGAACAGGCTGTAGTAATCTGTATCAAACGTATACTTATGGAAATCCAAAAATCCTACAAAATTAGGAAAACCTGAGCAATTTGTGTACAAATCCACAGCAAAAAGAATCAGATCAAAAGCACGTTGTTGTGAAATATCAAAACTAATTTACTGGGTGCAAAAGTTTCTGATTTTCAGCAGGATCAACACAACTTTCACCGTAAGCTATCCTAAAGGTCTTACTTGGCACTTTATTGAAACAAAAGCTATAAAACATGATTACTACATTAGAATAATCATGTGGACACACAAAAACAGTAAAGGTAAATATTGGGTTGTCTCCCAACAAGCGCTTTTCTTTAATGCCTTTTAACTAGGCATGATGATTTCAATGATGCTCGCACAAAAGATAAGAATTGAAACATAACGGGAGCATCATGAAGCACATGACTAACACATTTAAGTCTAACCCACTTCCTATTTATAGGGATTGAGGGAGTCCCGGATTAGGGGGTGTCCGGATGACCGGACAATAACCTTTGGCCGGAATCCTGGACTATGAAGATACAAGATTGAAGACTTCGTCCCGTGTCCGGATGGGACTTTCCTTAGCGTGGAAGGCAAGCTTGGCGATACGGATATGTAGATCTCCTCCCATTTTAACCGACTCTGTGTAACCCTAGCCCTCTCCGGTGTCTATATAAACCGGAGGGTTTTAGTCCGTAGGACGAACAACAATCATACCATAGGCTAGCTTCTAGGGTTTAGCCTCTTTGATCTCGTGGTAGATCTACTCTTGTACTACCCATACCATCAATATTAATCAAGCAGGAGTAGGGTTTTACCTTCATCGAGAGGGCCCGAACCTGGGTAAAAACATCGTGTCCCTCGTCTCCTATTACCATCCGCCTAGATGCACAGTTCGGGACCCCCTACCCGAGATCCGCCAGTTTTGACACCGACAGGGATTTTGTGAGCAAACAACTTATGGCAACAAGAATCAACTAGCATAGGAAGGTAAAACAAGCATAGCTTCAAGATTTTCAATACATAGAGAGGAAACTTGATATTATTGCAATTCCTACAAGCATATGTTCCTCCCTCATAATAATTTTCAATAGCATCATGACTGAATTCAACAATATAACCAGCACATAAAGCATTCTTTTCATGATCTACTTGCATAGAACTATCATCTGAAGCATAATCCAATTGAAAATTAAAATCATGATGACAAGTTTCATGGTTACGTTTATTCTCTATGGAATACGTATCATCACAATAATCATCATAAATAGTTGGCATGCTTTCATCATAATAAATTTTCTCATCAAAACTTGGGGGACAAAAAATATCATTTTCATCAAACATAGCTTCCCCAAGCTTCTGGCTTTGCATATCATTAGCATCATGGATATTTAAGGAATTCATACTAACAACATTGCAAGCATGCTCATCATACAAAGATCTAGTACCAAACATTTTAATGCATTCTTCTTATAGCACTTGAGCACAATTTTCATTTCCATCATTCTCACGAAAGATGTTAAAAAGATGAAGCGTATGAGGCAAACTCAATTCCCTTTTTTTATAGTTTTCTTTTATAAACTAAACTAGTGATAAAACAAGAAACTAAAAGATTCGATTGCAAGATCTAAATATGTACCTTCAAGCACTCACCTCCCCGGCAACGGCGCCAGAAAAGAGGTTGATGTCTACTATGCAACCTTCTCCTTGTAGACGTTGTTGGGCCTCCAAGTGCACAGCTTTGTAGGATAGTAGTAAATTTCCCTCAGGTGGATGACCTAAGGTTTATCAATCCATGGGAGGTGTAGGATGAGGATGGTCTCTCTCAAACAACCCTGCAACCAGATAACATAGAGTCTCTTGTGTCCCCAACACACCCAATACAATGGCAAATTGTATAGGTGCACTAGTTTGGCGAAGAGATGGTGATACAAGTGCAATATGGTTGGTAGATATAGGTTTTTGTAATCTGAAAATATAAAAACAGCAAGGTAACTAATGATAAAAGTGAGCAAAAACGCCATTGAAATGCTATCCCTCAACAATATGGTTCATAGTTTCACTAGTGCAAGTTCTCTCAACAATAATAACATAACTGGATCATATAACTATCCCTCAACATGCAACAAAGAGTCACTTCAAAGTCACTAATAGCGGAGAACAAACGATCGATCTATCAAAGTTATCCTTTCTGATCGATCTATTCAAGAGTTCGTAGTAAAATAACACGAAGCTATTCTTTCTGTTCGATCTATCAAAGAGTTCGTACTAGAATAACACCTTAAGACACAAATCAACCAAAACCCTAATGTCACCTAGATACTCCAATGTCACCTCAAGTATCCGTGGGCATGATTATACGATATGCATCACACAATCTCATATTCATCTATTCAACCAACACAAAGTACTACAAAGAGTGCCCCAAAGTTTCTACCAAAGAGTCAAGAGGAAAACGTGTGCCAACCCTATGCATAAGTTCACAAGGTCACTGAACCTGCAAGTTATCACCAAAACATACATCAAGTAGATCACGTGAATATCCCATTGTCACCACAGATAAGCACATGCAAGTCATACATCAAGTGTTCTCAAATCCTTAAAGACTCAATCTGACAAGATAACTTCAAAGGGAAAACTCAATCCATTACAAGAGAGTAGAGCGGGAGAAACATCATAATATCCAACTATAATAGCAAAGCTCGCGATACATCAAGATCGTATCACCTCAAGAACACGAGAGAGAGAGATCAAACACATAGCTACTCTTACATACCCTCAGCCCCGAGGGTGAACTACTCCCTCCTCGTCATGGAGAGCACCGGGATGATGAAGATGGCCACCGGTGAGGGATCCCCCCTCCGACAGGGTGCCGAAACAGGGCCCCGATTGGTTTTTGGTGGCCATAGAGGCTTGCAGCGGTAGAACTCTCGATCTATGGTGCCCCTCGATGTTTTTAGGGTATATGGATATATATATATAGGCGAAAGAAGTCGATTAGGGGAGCCACGAGGGGCCCACGAGCGTGGGGGGCGCGCCCCGGGGAGGTAGGGCACGCCTCCCTGCCTCGTGTCTTGCTCGAAGCTTCCTTGACGTCTACTCCAAGTCTCCTGGATTGCTTGTGTTCCAAAAATAACTCTCCCGAAGGTCTCATTCTGTTTGGACTCCGTTTGATATTCCTTTTCTTCGAAACACTAAAATAGGCAAAAAAACAACAATTTGGGTTGGGCCTTTGGTTAATAGGTTAGTCCCAAAAATAATATAAAAGTGTTTAGTAAAGCCCATAAACATCTCCCAAACAGGTAATATAATAGCATGGAACAATCAAAAAATTATAGATACATTGAAGATGTATCAAGACCCACAGTACGGAATGACAATAGTGGATCTGAACAATCTGGGGTACACAGACGAGCCATTCGTCCTAGCCAATGATGTGGCGCAGGTTTTCTATGTGAAGGAGATGTCTACCAAACTTAGAGGAACAAAAGATGAGAAAGCAGATACATCATACGATGTGCCAAAGCGCCACATAGTTCTTTTAGGAAAAAGAGACATCATGGGATTGGAGGGCAAGACAGACGTGTCTAAAGATTATGAAAAGTTTCATGAAATTCCTCCCTTCAAAGTCAAGGCTGGCCCAAGCACCCTGTTAAATGATGAAGATTATCCATGGTTACGGTGCAATAAGCAAAGGACACAAGCCACTACAAGAAATATGCTATCTTTGTGACCTCCACTATTGGTCACTGAAAGGTCATAGTTTTTCATTTGCGACCTTTTTGTGACCAAAAACAGAAGGTCAAAAGCCGAGGGTCGTAAACTGACTATAGCGACCTTCTCTGTGAGAAGGTCGTGGACGTTTATGACCAAAATATTCCTACTGTGGCGTTTTGGTCACTAGCAGCCTCCCCAGTCCACGTAGGCATCCAGCGTGGCAAGCTGATGTGGCACAAGATTCAGCCCGGTCCAATTCGATTTTCTACATGGGCCTAGCCCAACAATTCGGCCTATTTGTGTTTTTTTCTCATATTAATTTTGGCTAGGTAGATGGGCCAAGCCCAACAATTAAGCCTTTTAGTTTTTTTGTAATATAAAAAAGGTACACTAGTCAAATGGGTCCCAGATGTCAGGTTCAGGTACGTGGGTCCCAGCTAGCAAGTTCATATTCTTCATAATTCAATTTAACAGTAAATAAATAACCAGTATTTAAATTGGCACAAACAAAACACACACATAATACTCCAAATATTATCAGCCAGATTCAGTACAGAGCTCCTATTGTACAAATAACATATACTTTACAAGCTCTACACATAATAAGCTCTACAAGCTCTACACGTGATACATTTACAAGCTCTATACATATACAAGCTCTACAAGCTCTACAAGCTCTACAAGCTGCCCTGGTGTTAACCCTGGTGCTCTTCAATCTTCTTCAACATGGAGCTCCTTCGGTAGCGAGCACAAACTGGGCACCTGCATCATCACAGGAAGGCAATTTTAGATCATAAAAACGAATGTTCCAAGCATAGTTTAGAGAAAAGAACCAAGTAAATTTGCCCTCAATCATACAAACAAAGTTTAGAGAAAAGAAAAGGCACTTATTATGCAGGACACATACGTACACATCTCAGGAAAAGCTCGGAAAGGGAGAGAGAACAGCAGCAGCAGCAGGGGGTTCAGACTTCAGAGAAGATCAGCAGCGAGGCTAGGAGAAGAAGAAGCAAGCATGGGAATGGAGAGAGGAGTAGCAGCAAGCAGCAATAAAGAGGTTCCGAGAAAAAGTGCAGCAGCAAGTTTAGTGGATTTATAAATGGAATGCCATCATAAAAAAACAAAGGATTTTCCATGGTGGTGGTGATGGTGAGAAGGAGCAGAGGGGCAAAACAAAGGGCATTTGATTAGGCGAAGGACAACCTGAAGAAGGGACGACCTATGCTCTCCTACAACTTTGACATCCGTGTTCATATGCTGAAGGAGCTTGACGAGGACACCGGGCACCAACAACGCCTTTGATGCAACTCCTTAAGCGCATTACTCCGCAATGTTCAAAGAGATTCAGCAGTTAGATAAAACACATGAGTGTCTAAAGAATCAGAACCAAGCTAAGTTAGTTATCAGTTCACTGCTAGCCAACCTGGTCAGCTAGCCCTATTCACAAGTGAAATCCATGAACCCGGTTACAGTAATGGCTGCAACTTTTTGTGAATGTATTTATTGGGAAACATGGGTCACAAGGAACTTAAAGCAGGAACCTCACAATAGCAAGACCGGCTGCATTTCCTAATATAACCGTTGAACATCAATAACAAGTGGATCAGCTATTGTTCCTTCCTATTGGAAACCATCAGCTGTTTTGCTCCAGAGTGTTATGTCAGAACTATCAACAAGATGACGACTCGAGGAAAACAGCATGATGATATTCTACAGCACAAGTATATATACAAGTATATATATACAAGGATTCTAACACCACAGCATTGACAGTAGGAAGCTAACTAGCATCTGCTAATTTCTTGACAGATGATAATCTCATCTAGCATCTGAATCTAAACTCAAGCACCATGCGTCGATTGTAGGAAGGGGCAATCAATTAAAAGCTACAGATAGAACACAAGTTCTATGTACCTAGATAACAAAAGTAAGAAAGAAATTGATGAAATGTACAATGGAAATTTACTATTGTTATAGAGCAAACATTAAAAATCCATGCTCAGTTATAAACCAATTATTGCAACTGATGATGTTGTACCATTCATAGGCAATCAGAGATGAAGGAAACAAAGCAAAGAAATGATCATCACCTTAAGCTCCTCAAGGGTAAAGCCTCTGCCAGCCCTCGCCTTAATGTTGTACTTGCGGGTCTGGCATTGCACGATGGGACGAAGAGGTCCAGAGGTAGGGCAGGGGAAGATCTTCACAACCTTCTTCTGGCGAGCTGTATACAAAAAAGAACAGAATGTAAGATGGCAGTGAGTTAAGCAAGCACCACAATAACAGAAACATGTTGTCAGTGGATTGGATGGTAACACAAACATATACTCTATCCTGCTGTAACAAACATGTACTTAACTCCTTACATACACCAGTGCAAGTGTTGTTCACATGTTACTACTTGATTCGACTTTACAACATATAAATAGACATGACAATAAACTTGCATAAAGAGACGTCTAGTCTAGCATCAGACTAACTTACTGGTATAAAGAGACATGGATATTCATGACAATCCAATGGCTCAATGGCTCAATGCCTGAAGCTTTTTCGCTTATGATAGGAGATTTTACAAAAAAGAATACAAGGTGCTTCTGAACAGGAGCAGAGCAGGTCTAGAGCACTTATGTCAATGCCTCCCATACAGTTTATTTAACTCATAGGTTTACATTAATTGAAATATTCTGGGACAGTTCAACAAACAAAAATGTGAAGCAAATAGCATTTTTCAGTTTAGCAACATGTTGTACATACAGTATGAGCAGCACAGGACGGTAAAAACAGTGAGCAGCCTGCAACTCTATTTTGATGATGTGGGTGCATCCACATAATAGAATTTATTTATCTGTGTGCATCGATCACTAGTCAATTCGTATCCACTGATGACCACAATGTTGCTGCAGCAGGAAACATTCAGTCAATGTTGCTGCAGTGTCCCATAACAAGATTCTTATGTATGGACTGATTTTTTGTGCATATGTAACTAGAATCAAACTGTATCCAATAATATATGGCGACATGTCATAGCAGGAAATTTGAGCAGGGGTTGGAGAAGAAGGGTGGGCAGTCAGTACCTTGTAAGAAGAGATGCTGCTGGGCAGAGGCCTAGTCATGGATTACCCATGGAGGTTCATGGAAGAAACATGAAGGGGATGTGAGAACACTCGTGGGATTGCATTAGATTGAAATGAGACGAATGTGATAGTGGAGCGGAGTGGATGCTTACGGGAACTCGATCTCGAGGTGGGTCCTGCCGTCGTCGATGGCGGCGGTGAGGGAGTGGGAGGCGTCGGAGACGAGTACCTCGTAGGAGCGCGGCTTGTAGACGGACACACCGGCCCTGAGCTCCCCCACCTCCGCCTCCTTGGCCGCCTCCGCGTGCACTGACCGGAGCCGGCGGCGGCACCGGAAGCACGCTGGCGCCCTGGCGAAGCAGGCGGGTGGGGAAGGCGGGTGGGGAGCGCGGGGCCAGCCTAGTCGAGCGCCTCGAGCTCCGGGTCGACCATGGGGGAGAGGAAGCCGATGAGGAGGTTGAGGAGGTAGATGCCGAGGCCGTAGCAGACGATGTAGAAGCCCTGCACGTAGTAGACCCGTGGCGTGTAGACGGTGGGGGCCAGCAGCGTGCCCGCCCACTGCCCCGCCATGTGCGGCTCCGGCGGCGGCGGCGCGAGCGCCTGCGCCGTCATGGTCACCGCGAGCTCGTACGAGGACGGTGCCGCCTTGGATTGGGCGGTGTGCCCTGCGTCTGCACCTG
>NC_057801.1:767873091-767910898 GCF_018294505.1 Triticum aestivum
CTGTAATTTAAAATATAGTCTCTAAGTGCTAAAAACAAAGGGGTTTATGAAGCAACTACCAATAATATTTTGTAAATTGGAACCACTAAAATTTTCACTCAAGTTATACCACATTTTATGGATGATGATAACCAACTTGTATGCATTTCCAATTGTTCTAGCCTTTTTTGGCCATTTAAGTTTTGTAAGATTCCACCCGCAGCTACGAACGGTTATGCCCATGGTTTTAATCGCGTTTTGAAATTGGCAAAAAGAATTAAAAAATCAAAAAATGGAAAGCCTTTGCATTGTGTGATCTAGTGTCTAGGAAAAAACAAACTTCTAATACGATAAATACCTTTAAAAAGTCTGCTCAAATGGCATAGTCTGCTCAAAAGGAGGTTTTTTTGTGAAGGACCTCCGAAATAATTGTTGCAAAATTGGACCAAATCATTTTTCTAAAATACTAGGCCATATGTAATGCACAATTGACCAAATGGTTGGGTGTAAAAAGTTTTGATCCACCTCCGGTGTAAAAGACAAATTCCCGCCGATTCAGCTGGAAGCGGGTCAAATTTGAACTGCGGCTACCTCATAGTTTGCTCTTTATTTTTTTTCAAAAATCATTTCTAGGTACATAAGTATCTATTTAATCAGAGAAACATCAAAAGTTTTCCAATATTCAACCACTAGCTAGGAACGGTCAAGCCCGCCGTTTTGACCGCATTTTGAAACGGGCATAAAAAATTCAAAAAAAATCAAAAAAAAATGGAAAAACTTCGCATTGTGTCATTATATGTGACCAAGTTTCCAGGAAAAATAATAAACTTGTAATACGGCAATTATTTTTAAAAAGTGTTCTCAGAAATGAGCTATCAAGCGTGAAGATTCATGGCTTTTAAGCCAAATGATCAATCTTATGGCCACATTCATGGAATAGTTTGTTCAAATGATCTCATATTTTGCACAAGGGTGCATATTGGAATTCCAAACAATGTTGCCTAAGGAAGTTTTCATTTTATTTGGACGAAAAAGCCATTTTCCATTTTTCGAGTGCCTGAAATGAGTTTTTTTTGTGAAGGACCTACCATATATTTGTTGCAAAATTGGACCTAATCAATTTTATAAAATACTAGGCCATATATAATGCACAATTGACAAAATGGTTGGGTGTCAAAAGTTTTGATCCACCTCTGGTGAGAAAGACAAATTGTCGTCGATTCACCTGGAAGTGGGTCAAATTTGAACTGCAGGTGCCTCATAGTTTGCTATTTATTTTTTCCAAAAATCATTTCTAGGTAAATAAGTATCTATTTAATCAGAAATACATGGTTTGATGGCGAGACATCAAGGTTTGGAGGTGGCTGAGGGCCCCAACTCTAGAGCGCATAAGCTCGCATGCCCGCCGCGTGGTCACCACGTGACCGTGGTGTTGCCATGCGTTCTGGGAGGCCTAGGCATGTCTAGTGGGTTGTTCACTCCCCAGGTAGATGTTAGGAAGAAAATTATAACATAAGATTCTCACGAGGAGACCGATCGATGCTCAAACATGAATAAGCAGCCAAGTGTTTGATTTGCGGTACGGGAAATGCACATGGCTAATGGTCATGAGTTTTGTCTGAGGATGATCAGTTACTAAGAAGACCGTCTTCACAATTTTTTAGGGAAATCAAGAATATATAAATAACACTTCCTTCACAAAGTGCTGCTCTGAACAGAATAGGAAAATGAATATTGTTGAGTTATTTTTGAACTAGGCAAGGAAGGTTTTTGACATATTTGATGAAGATATGATCCAAAAAATTTATGAGATTTTTTTGGGAATTTTTGGAATGACAAAAATATAGGTTGCTTCACAACTTAGGGCAAAAACTGCCACATGGACATGACACATAGGCAAAACTGATGAGGTGGCGCCTAGTCATCACAACCAACCACAATCTACAAGGCTATGACCATCTATTTTGGTCGTTAACAACTAGAAATAAGGCAGTGGACCAGACCTGTTTGCTTTGTGACCATTTGGTGTAAGGAAATTACAACCTTTATGACCAAAATGGTCGCAATGGTTTAGGGTTTGGAGCCCCCCGAACAGCTTTTGACCAATTGGTCTCAAATGGTCATAGATCTATGACCAATTCTTCCAGGGTCACTGACAGAAGGTCACTAGTTGACATATTTCTTGTAGTGAGCGAAGAAAAATTGAAGACTTCCTATGAACAACTATTATGATGATGCCTTTGTAAAGAGATAAGGATTCTCCTTTTTCACCCACGCCTTCTTCCTCCTTTGCTCATCCATTCTCGCACTCTCGAGCTCCAGCGCCCAAGTTCTCACCTTCTCGGTAAAGCCATTCTTGACATGTCCGGAGCGGGAGGCAAGTGGATGGCCTCCTCCGTTACGGAGGAGGACATTACAAAGCTTCGGGAGGCCGGATACCTAGCCGCAAATATCGCACACAGGCTTCCGGCGAAAGGGCAGATCATCCCCACTCCGAAATCTCGGGAAAGAGTAGTTTTCCTCTCTCATTTCGTCCGCGGGCTGGGATTTCCACTTCACCCATTTGTTCGTGGGCTCATGTTTTACTATGGGTTAGATTTTCATGATCTGGCCCCAAATTTCGTCCTCAACATCTCGGCGTTTGTCGTCGTGTGCGAGGCCTTCCTCCGCATCAAGCCCCACTTTGGCCTGTGGCTAAAGATCTTCAACGTGAAGCCGAAGATAGTGGGCGGCCAGCAAGCGGAGTGCGGAGGCGCCATGGTGGGCAAGATGCCCAGCGTTACCTGGCTTGAAGGCTCCTACGTGGAGACCGTGAAGGGGTGGCAATCGGGGTGGTTCTATGTCACCGAGCCGCGCAACACCAACGGGGCGGCGGCCCCCGAATTTCGATCTGGCATACCCATGCGGCTCACCTCCTGGGAAAAGAAGGGCTTGGCCTGGGGTGTACCTGTGGAGCTGACCGGACTCCAGAGCTGCATCAAAAATATGATAGACAAGAAGATCAAGCTTGTCAATGTGGTCCAGGTCATGCTCTTCCGTCGGATCCTCTCATGTCAAAGACAGACGTTCAATATGTGGGAGTTCGATTTGGCCGAACACCAGACGCTGCGAGAGCTCTTCAATACAATGCACAAGGACGTCTGGAAGGTGCTGTTCAAAGCCGCCGAAGTCCCTCCTCCCACTACCGAGGACCACGGACTCAGCGCAAAGCACCCCGCCAATCCGGTAAGCTCTCTATATATCACAAGATGTGCCTTTCCCAATATATTTGTGGGAGGATTTTAAACCACTACGCCGATTAAACATGACTATGTGGTGACGCCGGAGCGGATCGATTGTCCAGCTCTGCTACCTGAAGATCCAGCAACCGCGCTCATGACGGAGATGCTGGTTCCGGCGCCTTACAAGGTGCCGGAGGAGAAGGCCCAGAAGAAGAATGCCACGGGGACCAGGAAAGGTCTCCGGTGCAAGGCTACACCGGATGCATCGTCCAAAGACGCTGAGGCGCACTCCTCCAACAAAGACAAGGAGGAGGAAGAGGAAATTCCTCCCCCAACCAGGAAGGAGAAGAAAAGGAAGGATGCCCCAGCAGGGGAGGCCAAAGGGTCCAAGAAGGGAAGGACCCTCCCTCCGGACCAATCCACAACAGCCGCTTATAGCGACGAGGAGTGGTTTCCCGGGAACAAGCCCCGAGCGAAGTCGTAAGTATCCGGACACTAATGCCTCCGGTATGTTTTGCATTATTGCTTCTTATTATGTCAAATGTGGTAATGCAGTCCGTCCAAAGCCCGTATCAAAGTATCCTCCTCGGATGGGTCTTTGGGTCCGTCGGAGATGAATAGTGATTTGCTCCCGACGGCTACCTCCCCCTGGCCTGCAGACGACACCGAGGTGTTGTCCCAGAGGATACCGGAGCAGGGGAGACGGTCCTGGAGACGGCCCAAGGCGAAATCCAAGACGCCGGGCTCATGGGGGGAAAGACCCCATGGATCTTGATGACGGGGGCTGCAGCAAGTCCGGCCCCTAACAGGATGTTGCGCCGGAACCTCCAATGGTTCCGGATTTAGGTAGGCAACCCCTCGCTATGGAGGGTGAGCCGCCTGTTGTGGTGACCTCTGTCCAACTAGAGGCATTGGACAATTTACTGGAAGCGCTACGCGGCGCTTCCATTGATGAAGAGCACCGCACCATTATGGGTGCGGTGATTGAGAAGGTTCGGTCTGCCAAAAGCGGACTGATCGAAGTCTGCGCCAGCCTCCTAACATGCTTTGAGGTAAGTAACCAATTCATCATAGCATAGACAGTAGCCCCTGATGCTCTGTTTGGTGTTCGGAAAGAAATGCCGAACAGAGGATCAAAAATTTCCACAGGAGTCTAATAAGAACTTGTCTATGTGAATAAGAAGGCTCGCTGCTGGCTGCTGTCGCCCGGACTGCGGAGGTCTCCGGACTGAAGCGGGACCTGGGGAAGGCCGAAGAAGAGCTCAGCCTCATGAAGAGGCACTCGAGCTGAAGAAAGGCAAGTGATACCCCGTTCGTGTGCTATATAAAGGAAAATCTTGGGTGCTAATGGAAGCATCATGAATTATAATAGGGGCCACGACCGAAGTGGCAGCCCTTAAAAAACTGTTGTCCGAGGCCGTAGACAAGGCGGCCAAGGAGCGCACTGAGCGCGAGAAGAATGAGGCTCAGGTAAATGAGGTCCAGCGAGAGCTCTAGGACTTCGTCAAAAAATACGATTCCTTGGAGCGTGACCCCAAGACGCAAGAGTCCGAGCTTGCGAAGGCCCTCTAGAGCGCACAAGACGCCAAGGACGAAGCCCAAAAGGCCCTCCAGGAGATCCAGGCGGCCAGGAAGATAGTGGCGGGTAAGGCATTCATTATGCAAAGCAAGCATGTGAAGGAGGCTTTCCTATTACTTACCCGAACTTGGAGCTCTCCAGGAGCATTCGAAGATCTGCCGCGCAGCGCATCTGATGCCACAGAGTTCTACCGGGCTGAAGAACGGAGCTCGACGGAGAAGTTGTTCTGGTCCCAGTATATTGGGGCCAAACAGCCGATGCCCTTGAGTGACCAGCTGAAGCAACTGGTCGAACTGCACAAGGCAGCCAAACTAGCCAAGAAGGACCTCATAGTCCGGATGTAGCATGCCGAGCCCCTGCCCACCAGCTACTTTGGCTTGGTGAAGTGATACGTCTCCAACATATCTATAATTTATGAAGCATTCATGCTATTTTATTATCTGTTTTGAATGATTACGGGCTTTATTATACACTTTTATATTACTTTTGGGACTAACCTACTAACCGGAGGCCCATCCCACATTGCTATTTTATTGTCTGTTTCAGTATTTCGAAGAAAAGGAATATCAAACGGAGTCCAAACGGAATGAAACCTTTGGCATCATGATTTTTTGGAAGAATATCATCCGAGAGACTTGGAGTTGACGTCAGAAGATCCTTGAGGAGGCCACGAGGGTGGGGGCGCCCCCCCTACTAGGCGCGCCACCCTGTCTTGTGGGCCCCTTGAGCACCCCCAGACCGACTTCTTTCGCCTATATAAGTCCACGACCCTAAAAACATCGACAACGAAGATAGATCAAAAGTTCCGCTGCCGCAAGCCTCTATAGCCACCAAAAACCTCTCGGGAACCCGCTCCGGCACCCCTGCTGGAGGGGGAATCCATCACCGGTGGCCATCTTCATCATCCCAGCGCTATCCATGATGAGGAGGGAGTAGTTCACCCTCGAGGATGAGGGTATGTACCAGTAGCAATGTTTTTGATCTCTCTCTCTCTCGTGTTCTTTCTCGTGTTCCCTCTATGGCACGATCTTGATGTATCCCGAGCTTTGCTATTGTAGTTGGATCTTATGATGTTTATCCCCCTATACTCTCTTGTAATGGATTGAGTTTTCCCTTTGAAGTTATCTTATCGGATTGAGTCTTTAATGATTTGAGAACACTTCATGTATGTCTTGCCATGCTTATCTATGGTGACAATGGGATATCATGTGCCACTTGGTGTATGTTTTGGTGACCAACTTGCGGGTTCCGCCCATGAACCTATGCATAGGGGTTGGCACACGTTTTCGTCTTGACTCTCCGGTAGAAACTTTGGGGGTACTCTTTGAAGTACTTTGTGTTGGTTGAATAGATGAATCTGAGATTGTGTGGTTCTTATTATATAATCATGCCCACAGATACTTGAGGTGACAAAGGAGTATCTAGGTTACATTAGGGTTTTGGTTGATTTGTGTCTTAAGGTGTTATTCTAGTCCGAACTCTTAAATAGATTGATCTGAAAGAATAACTTTGAGATGGTTTCGTACCCTACCATAATATCTTCGTTTGTTCTTCGCTATTAGTGGCTTTGGAGTGACTCTTTGTTGCATGTTGAGGGATTGTTATATGATCTATCTATGTTATTATTGTTGAGAGAACTTGCACTAGTGAAAGTATGAACCTTAGGCCTTGTTTCTTACCATTGCAATACCGATTATGCTCACTTTTATCATTAGTTACCTTGCTGTTTTTATAATTTCATATTACAAATACCTTTATCTACCATCCATATTGCACTTGTATCACCATCTCTTCGCCGAACTAGTGCACCTATACAAATTACCATTGTATTGGGTGTGTTGGGGACACAAGAGACTCTTTGTTATTTGGTTGCAGGGTTGTTTGAGAGAGACCATCTTCATCCTACGCCTCCCATGGATTGATAAACCTTAGGTCATCCACTTGAGGGAAATTTGCTACTGTTCTACAAACCTGTTCATCTTTTTAATATCTTTCGTGAGAATGATGCTAAGGAAAATTGTGCTCAAGTGCTAGAAGAAGAAATCTATAAAATGTTTGGCACTAAGTCTTTGAATGATGAGCATGATTGCAATGTTGTTAGGATGAACTCCTTGAATATCCATGATGCTAATGATATGCAAATCCACAAGCTTGGGGATGCTATGTTTGATAAATATGATATTTTTAGTCCCCCAAGTTTTGATGTGCAAATTTATTATGAGGAAAGCATGCCTCCTATTTATGATGATTATATTGATGAAAGTGGGTTTGGAAGAGTGTCAACTTTAGGTAGTATTGATTCCACTATTTTGGAGGATATTGAATCTTATTGTGATGAATATGAAAGTGGATTTGGAAGAGTGTCAACTTTATTTAGTGATGATTCCACTATTTCGGAAGAGGTTCCAATTGATTATGAGAACAAAGTTGCTATCTATGATGATTATTGTGATGACTTGTATACTATTAAGAATAATGATAACCATGAAACTTGTCATCATGATTTTAGTTTTCAATTGGATTATGCCTCACATGAGTTTGCTCCCACTACTATTCATGAGAATAAATTTGCTTATGTGGAGAGTAGTAAATTTTCTACGCTTGTAGATCATGAAAAGAATGCTTTAGGTGCTGGTTATATTGTTGAATTCATTCATGATGCTACTGAAAATTATTATGAGGGAGGAATATATGCTTGTAGGAATTGCAATAATATCAAGTTTCCTCTCTATGTGTTGAAAATTTTAAAGTTATGTTTGTTTTGCCTTCCTATGCTAGTTGATTATTGTTCCCATAAATTGTTTGCTCACAAAATCCCTATGCATAGGAAGTCAGTTAGACTTAAATGTGCTAGTCATATTCTTCATGATGCTCTCTTTATGTTTCAATTCTTATCTTTTATGTGAGCATCATTGAAATCTTCATGCCTAGCTAGGGGCGTTAAACGATAGCGCTGGTTGGGAGACAACCCAATATTTATACTTACTGTTTTTGTGTGTCCACATGATTATAATACTGTATTAATCATGTTTTATAGCTTTTGTTTCAATAAAGTGCCAAGTAGAACCTTTGGGAAGACTTGGGTGAAGTCTTTATGATCTTGCTGTAAAAAACAGAAACTTTGCCCTCACGGTATTAGCTGCCATTTTTTACTGGAGAGCGTTTTTAGGTTTATTATTTTTGCAGATGATTAATATACAAATTACTCAGGTCCACCAATTTATTTCATAATTTTTGGGGTTCCAGAAGTATACGTTTGATACAGATTACTACAGACTGTTCTGTTTTTGACAGATTCTGTTTTCATTGTGTTGTTTGCTTATTTTGATGAATCTATGGCTAGTATGTAAGGGTATGAACCATAGAGAAGTTGGAATTCAGTAGATATTACACCAATATGAATAAATAATGAGTTCATTACAGTACCTTAAAGTGGTGGTTTGTTTTCTTGTACTAACAGAGCTTACGAGTTTTGTTTTGAGTTTTTGTGGTTGAAGTTTTCATGTTTTGGGTAAAAGATTCGATGGACTATGGAATAAGGAGTGGCAAGAGCCTTAGCTTGGGATTACCAACGCACCCCAAGGTAATATTCAAGGACAACCAAGAGCCTAAGCTTGGGATTCCCCGGAAGGCATCCCCTCTTTCGTCTTCGTTCATCGGTAACTTTACTTGGAGCTATATTTTTATTCGCCACATGATATGTGTTTTCATTGGAGCATCATTTTCTTTAATTTTCTTTATATTATTTAGAATAATGTTTTGCATCTTTATTTTCAATAAAAATGTCAAGGATAGCCTTTACCATGCTTATTTTGCTAGTATACATGTTGCTGTTTGAAAACAGAAAGTTTACCGCTGTTGCAAAAAATCCCTAGAAAAGTCAGAGAGTGATATAATGTTGAATCCTTTTGCATATTGAGATATGATAAATATTATACAGTGTAGTATTTTTCTCATAATTTTTGGAGTTAGGGAAGTATGATGAATCTTGCATTCTTTACAGACTATACTGTTTTGGCAGATTGCTGTTATGTTTGCATTGCTTGCATATGTTTGCTTGTTTAATGATTCTATTTGAGGATGTTGTATTAAGTATGCAGAGACATTTAGTATGCAATGTTGAATAATAATGTTTGTGATTTGTTACAGTAGAAAATGATAAGGTTTTGCATTTTTTTATACTAACTTATCTCACAGGTTCTTGTTGAGTTTTATGTGGATGAAGTTTTTGAGAAATAGAGAAACCATGATATGAGAGGAATTAAGGAGACACAAAAGTTCAAGCTTGGGGATTCCCAAGGCACCCCAAGATAACATTTCAAGATGTCCCAAGCATCTAAGCTTGGGGATGCCTCGGTAGGCATCCCACCATTCTTCTTCAACAACTATCGGTTAGTATCGGTTGAGCCTAAGTTTTTGCTTCTTCACATGAGTTGTGCTATCCTTGCAATGTCATTTTATTTTGTTTTCATTGCTGTTTGAATAAAATAACAAGATCTGAAATTCTTAAATGAGAGAGAGTCTTCACATAGTTGCATAATTATTTAGCTACTCATTGATCTTCACTTATATCTTTTTGGAGTAGTTTGTCATTTACCCGTATGCTTCACTTATATCATATGAGTAAATGGTTAAATGAGTTGAATGTCATAAATCTGAAATTATATATGTTTCATTTGCTTATCCCATGGGGAGTAATAACTTCACATATAAGAAGTAGAGGTTGTAAATTTATTGAAGGTTAGCAAGCATTGTATTGGTCATTTGAACGATTCATGAAAGAATATTGAAGGAAGAGAGATTTCACATATAAATATATTATCATAGACATCTTTTGTAATTGTGAGAACTCATTAAGTATGACATGCTAAAGAGTTGATGTTGGACAAGGAAGACAACGTAATGGGTTATGTTTTCTCACATCTCAGTTAAAGTATATTGTCATGGATCATTCAAGCATGTTGAGCTTGCCTTTCCCCCTCATGCTAGAAAAAATTCCTAGCACCAAGTAGAGATACTACTTGTGCTTCCAGATACCCTTAAAGCAAGTTTTGCCATGAGAGTCCACCATACCTACCTATGGATTGAGTAAGATCCTTCAAGTAAGTTGTCATCGGTACAAGCAATAAAAATTGCTCTCTAAATATGCATGACTTATTAGTGCGGAGAAAATAAGCTTTGTACGATCTTGTTATGGAAGCAATAAATCGACAAACTGCATAATAAAGGTCCATATACAAGGGGCAATATAAATTGACGTTCTTTTGCATTAAGATTTTGTGTATCCAACCCTAAAAGCCCATGACAACCTCTGCTTCCCTCTGCGAAGGGCCTATCTTTTACTTTATGTCTTTTACTTTATGCAAGAGTCAAGCTGATCTTCACCTTTCCCTTTTTCATTTTATCCTTTGGCAAGCACTTTGTGTTGGGGTGATCCTGATATATATATATATATATATATATATATATATATATATATATATATATATATCCAATTGGATGTACGTTAGCATGAACTATTATTGTTGACATCACCCAAAGGTCAATACGTTTGGAGGCAACATTATAAGCCCCTATCTTTCTATGTGTCTAATTAAAACTCCATAACCACAAGTATTGCATGAGTGTTAGCAATTGTAGAAGACTATATGATAGTTGACTATGTGGAGTTTGCTAAATCAAAGCTCTGACATAGACCCTTCCTGAAAATAGGATGAATTGCAATTGTTTGATGACTAAGAATGAAGTTTGCTAGTTTTCAAGAAAGTTTATGGTCTATGCTTTAACATGTGAATAGCTTGTTACTTGATCATGAAAAGTTTTATGAGATCAACTACTGTTATGACATATAATGATGCTAGTAAAGGTGATTGAAATTATCATTGATCAAACTTGTGCACCTCTAGCATTCACACTTCATAAATTCTTTCTTTATCATTTACCTACTCGAGGACGAGTAGGAATTAAGCTTGGGGATGCTGATACGTCTCGAACGTATCTATACTTTATGAAGCATTCATGCTATTTTATTATCTGTTTTGAATGATTACGGGCTTTGTTATACACATTTATATTACTTTTGGGACTAACCTATTAACCGGAGGCCCAGCCCATATTGCTATTTTATTGCCTGTTTCAGTATTTCGAAGAAAAGGAATATCAAACGGAGTCCAAACGTAATGAAACCTTTGGCATCATGATTTTTTGGAAGAATATCATCCGGGAGACTTGGAGTTCACGCCAGAAGATCCTTGAGGAGGCCATGAGGGTGGGGGCGCCCCCCCCTACTGGGCGTGCCCCCTGTATCGTGGGCCCCTCACCCCCCGGCCGACTTCTTTCGCCTATATAACTCCACGTACCCTAAAAACATCGACAACGAAGATAGATCAGGAGTTCCGCCGCCGCAAGCCTCTATAGCCACCAAAAACCTCCCGGGAGCCCGTTCCGGCACCCTGCCGGAGGGGCAATCCATCACCGGTGGCCATCTTCATCATCCCGGTGCTATCCATGATCAGGAGGGAGTAGTTCACCCTCGAGGCTGAGGGTATGTACCAGTAGCTATGTGTTTGATCTCTCTCTCTCGTGTTCTCTCTCGTGTTCCCTCTATGGCACGATCTTGATGTATCCCAAGCTTTGATATTGTAGTTGGATCTTATGATGTTTCTCCCCCTCTACTCTCTTGTAATGGATTGAGTTTTCCCTTTGAAGTTATCTTGTCGGATTGAGTCTTTAATGATTTGAGAACACTTGATGTATGTCTTGTCGTGCTTATCTATGGTGACAATGGGATATCATGTGCCACTTGATGTATGTTTTGGGTGACCAACTTGCGGGTTCCGCCCATGAACCTATGCATAGGGGTTGGCACACGTTTTCATCTTGACTCTCTGGTAGGAACTTTGGGGAACTCTTTGAAGTACTTTGTGTTGGTTAAATAGATGAATATGAGATTGTGTGATGCTTATCGTATAATCATGCCCACGGATACTTGAGGTGACAATGGAGTATCTAGGTGACATTAGGGTTTTGGTTGATTTGTGTCTTAAGGTGTTATTCTAGTACGAACTCTTAAATAGATTGATCCGAAAGAATAACTTAGAGGTGGTTTCGTACCCTACCATAATCTCTTCGTTTGTTCTCTGCTATTAGTAGCTTTGGAGTGACTCTTTGTTGCATGTTAAGGGATTGTTATATGATCTATCTATGTTATTATTGTTGAGAGAACTTGCACTAGTGAAAGTATGAACCTTAGGCCTTGTTTCTTACCATTGCAATACCGATTATGCTCACTTTTATCATCAGTTACCTTGCTGTTTTTTGTAATTTCAGATTACAAATACCTTTATCTACCATCCATATTGCACTTGTATCACCATCTCTTTGCCGAACTAGTGCACCTATACAAATTACCATTGTATTGGGTGTGTTGGGGACACAAGAGACTCTTTGTTATTTGGTTGCAGGGTTGTTTGAGGGAGACCATCTTCATCCTACGCCTCCCACGGATTGATAAACCTTAGGTCATCCACTTGAGGGAAATTTGCTACTGTCCTACAAACAAGTGCACTTGCAGGCTCAACAACGTCTACAAGAAGAAGGTTCTGTAGTAGACATCATGATGCGGCTTGTGCATGCCTGGCCAAGGCTTGAAGCCGTGAAGTGGTGAATCTGCATTGAAGGTGCGCGTTGTGCCTTCGCCAGCGCGAAAGTGCACTGGGCAAAGATGGATGCCGAGAAGCTGGTGACGGATGGGCCACCGGAGGGCAAGGCGCACCACTATCCTGAGAAGTACTATGATGGTGTTATGAAAGGCGCCCGCCTTGTGGTGGAGGAATGTGCCAAGGATGTAATATTTGACTGAATGTACTCATGTCATCCTACAATATGAAAACGAGTTAATGTGTGCTATACAACGCTTGTTAATTTAAAATATTACCTTCTGTGCAGCCATTTATAAAAATATTGAAAGTTGGCCAGTCGTCGGCTTCTGCCCCCATGTAACTAGTACTGGGGTGTTCGGGATAAATCTAAACACTCTTTATCCAAATTTTTGGTCCAATAAGGTGGTGTTTAGCGCAACGAACAAGGCAATTGGACTATACGGCTTTATCACTCTCACTTAGCCATAGAAGTCTACAATTTTAAATTTTGGTGAAGCCCCTGGTCTTCGGAAGGCCGAACTTGGGGCGCTATGGACGCCTACATCGGACAAGGCCGATTCCTCGCCCGAAGCAGAAAAATCTTTAAGGATTTGAGACCTCGCGAACAGCGACCAGCTCTCGCCGCATCATGACAGTCAGTTTTTGGGTTTCTCTACTGAGGTGCTCGTTTGGAAGAACCGGGACACAACCGCAGTTGTTCTCCTAGCGCTACCTTAGCCGATATAGCGGAACGTAAGGTACCAAAGCATAGGAGTCGGGCAAACCCAACTATTGACCCAAGACATGATTCGGAGCTGATGCATATAATGCTATAAGTTCGGGGTGCCGCACTGTCGAAAGTGTTCAGACTTTTCTTGTCGTGTTATGGGGTACACTGAAGCCCTGGCAAACTGAACATACCAAAGTGTACGGGTGCAATTTGTAGTATATAAACAGTCAAGGAAAAAATATAAAGAAGGTTGAATAACAAGCTGATGTTGTGCGTTTCCATTGTTATTTAAATGATACGTCAAAGCGGATGTATACAACTAATGCAATAAGCAAGAATAGGACTATTTGACATGTCCTAACCGAGGACAGGCTGTGTGTGGGTATGTAAAACAGGTATAGTGATTGTTATCACAGACCACCTGGGTATTCCCTTGTACGTCAAAGCCTCTTGCCTCCTTGGTTGTTCCCTCCTGTGATGAGTCCGATAATCAGGCTATCTGAGGAGGCTTCCCGAAAGTAGGGTCCTGAAAGGAAAGAAAATGATGAATGTGTACGGGTCCCATGGCGGTACAGCCGCACTATGGACCATATCATAGTCGTGCCTCCGCCTATGCCCATGGTATTTTAAGTGCGTAATTATGTACGCGCGGCACGAATTTTGTCGCTTGACTAGGACTAGGACGGAGGCCGAATTGCTAGTCGAGCTCTGAGCGTGCCGGATGATACTGTTGCGGGGTACTTTGGACTCGATTGACGGTGTCCGGGTTCTTTAGCGCCAAATTGGCTGTTTGCCTAAAAAGGTTGTTTTGTACTTCTGCCGCGAGGGCCGCAGTGTGCTCCTCCGTACGGAGCGAGCGCTCTGTGTTTCCATTAACTGTTATAACCCCATGAGGTCCTGGCATTTTGAGCTTGAGGTATGCATAATGCGGCACCGCATTGAATCTAGTGAATGCGGTTCGTTCGAGCAGTGCATGCTAGCCACTGCGAAAGGGGACGATGTCGAAGATTAACTCTTCGCTTCGGAAGTTGTCCGGAGATCCGAGGACCACTTCCAGTGTGATTGAGCCTGTACAACAGGCCTCTACATCTGGTATTACACCTTTAAAGGTGGTTTTGGTGGGTTTGATCCTTGAGGGATCGATACCCATTTTGCGCACTGTATCCTGATAAAGCAGGTTCAGGCTGCTACCACCGTCCATAAGGACTCGTGTGAGGTGAAATCCGTCGATGATTGGGTCAAGGACCAATGTGGCAAAGCCGCCATGACGTATACCTGTAGGATGGTCCCTACGATCGAAAGTGATCGGACAAGAAGACCATGGGTTGAACTTTGGGCCGACTGGCTCAATCGCGTAGACGTCCCGTAGTGCATGCTTCCGTTCCCGCTTGGGGATATGGGTTGCGTATATCATATTCACCGTTTTTACCTGGGGAGGGAATTCCTGCTGTCCTCCTGTGTTTGGCGGCCGGGGCTCCTCTTCGCCATCACTATGCAGCCCCTTTTCCTTGTGTTCGGCATTCAAGTTGTCGGCCTGTTTAAACACCCGGCATTCTCTGTTGGTGTAGTTGGCTGGTTTATCGGGGGTGTCGTGTATTTGACATGAGCGATCGAGTATGCGGTGTAGACTGGACGAGCCCGGGTTATTTCTTTTGAATGGCTTTTTCTGCTGTCCGGATTTAAAGCCTCTGAATTCGGCGTTGACTGCTGTGTCTTCAGCATTGTTGCCAATGTTTCGACACTTGTTTATATTACATTGTGGCTTGCCGTTGCTATCTCTGGCGTCTGAATCGCCGGACTTTTTTGGTGTGATGTTTCTACAAGCCAGCCAGCTGTCCTCGCCCACGCAGAAGCGGGTAATGAGTGTCGTGAGGGCTGCCATGGATTTTGGCTTCTCTTGGCCGAGGTGTCGGGCGAGCCACTCGTCACGGATGTTGTGCTTAAAGGCCGCTAGGGCCTCGGCATCCGGGTAGTCGACGATTTGGTTCTTTTTAGTTAGGAACCGAGTGCAGAATTTCCTGGTTGACTCTCTGGGCTGTTGGGTTATGTGACTTAGGTCATCAGCGTCCGGTGGTCGCACGTAAGTACCCTGGAAGTTGTCGAGGAATGCGTCCTCCAGGTTCTCCCAACTGCTAATGGAGTTCGCCGGCAGGCTATTCAGCCAATGTCGAGTCAGTCCTTTGAGCTTAAGGGGGAGGTACTTGATGGCATGTAGATCGTCATCGCGGGCCATGTGAATGTGGAGAAGGAAATGTTCAATCCATACCGCGGGGTCTGTAGTGCCATTGTATGATTCGATGTTTACGGGTTTAATCCCTTCTGGGAATTCATGACCCGTTACTTCATCAGTGAAGCATAGGGGGTGTGCAACGCCTCTATGTCGGGCTAAATCTCGACGCAATTCAAATGAGTCTGGTCTGTTGTATTCGGCCCGGACGGACTTGTTTTTAGTGTGTCCAGTGTCACGGTCATCATCACGCATTGTGGCGCCCCCACGATCCGTAGATCGATCTTGACTATCTTGCTTTGTTTTCCAATACGTCTCGCGGGTCCTGCGTATTGCCCCGGGCGTTAGTATTTTTGTTTCTTAGGCGGCGGGGTGTGGGCGGTTGTTTGGTCTGATACGCCGCTTTGTCTCGGCCACGAGGTGGTCGGTCCTCCACGTCCTGTGCTGGTAGTGTAGGCTCTAGCGCCTCCTCTTCAAGTTGGGGTAACAACCTGCGCTTCGGGTAACTCTTGGTTGGGCGCTTGAGTCCATATTCCTCGGCTGCCAGGACCTCAGTCCATCTATCTGTTAGCAGATCTTGATCAGCTTGGACCTGATGCTGCTTTTTCTTCAGGCTTTTGGCAGTGACTATAAGACGGTGCTTGAAGTGCTCCTGCTCGACGGGATCCTCAGGCACAACAAATTCGTCGTCGCCGAGGCTCACCTCATCTTCAGATAGAGGCATATAATTGTCGTCCTCCAAGTCTCCGTCTGCTGCCTGTACATCTGGGCTAGCTTGCCCATCATCATGCTCGGCCTGCTCGACGTCAGGCTGGGCGAGGTTCTTTTCGCCTTCGGCACCATCCGGATTGCTATAATCTCCTGTGCCGGTGCTACTATTTCTGCCATGGCGGGGCTTAGAGCGGCGTCGATGACGCTGGTGCTTTGATTGCTTCCCCAAGGGATTATCCTCTGTTGCCTCATCACCATTATTTTCTTTGGGGGTGTCCACCATATATATATCATATGAGGAGGTGACTCTCCAGCGCCCTATAGGCGGTGGTTCCTGTTCTTCTCCTGCATCGTCGTCCATACCGTCGATGTCTTCAGAGTTGAAGTCAAGCACGTCGGTTAAGTCATCGACCGTGGATATTAAGTGGGTGGTGGGTGGGGGACGAATTTCCTCGTCGTCTGATTCCCACTCGAGCCGAAAATAATTCGGCCAAGAGTCTCCTGACAAGGAGAGAGACCTTAATGAATCTAGAGCATCACCCAAGGGCGAGTGCTGAAAGATATCCGTGGAGGTGAACTCCAAGAACGCTGCCCAATCAGATTCGATAGGCACGGGCGTACATGATTCAGACCCTGTAGCTGGAGACGAGTCCGAGGGTCCGATGATACCGGTCAAATAGGAGGTGGGATCAGTGTTCGGCTCCAAGGTCGATGAGTATGCGGCCTCCGTGGTGGGGTCCATCCACCCGTCCTCGGATGGCACAATCTGCTCCAGATTGAGTCCCAGAACAGCCGCAGGCGCGATCCCCCGGATACTGTCCGATGGCAGATCTAAGTCATGCTCGTCGGGACTGTCTGGTGCACCTGACACGGGGTCGAATCCGTCGAAGATCAAGTCTCCGTGGATGTCGCCAATGTAGTTCAAGCTTCCAAACCTGACCTGATGGCCACGGGCGTAGGTGTCGATCTGCTCCAGATGGCCAAGCGAGTTTTCCCACAGTACGAAGCCGCCGAATACGAAGATCTGTCTGGGGAGGAAAACCTCCCCCTGGACCGCGTCGTTGAAGATGATTGAAGAAGCCATCTAGCCTTATCGCGACGGCACAGTGGAACTCTCAATGAAAGCACCAATGTCAGTGTCAAAACCGGTGGATCTCCGGTAGGGGGTCCCGGACTGTGCGTCTAAGGCTAATGGTAATAGGAGGCGGGGGACATGATGTTTATCCAGGTTCGGGCCCTCTCGATGGAGGTAATACCCTACTTCCTGCTTGATTGATCTTGATGATATGAGTATTACAAGAGTTGATCTACCACGAGATCGTAGAGGCTAAACCCTAGAAGCTAGCCTATGGTATGATTGTTGTTGTCCTACGGACTAAACCCTCCGGTTTATATAGACACCGGAGGGGCTAGGGTTACACAGAGTTGGTTACAGAGAAGGAGATCTACACAACCGAATCGCCAAGCTTGCCTTCCACGCAAAGGAGAGTCCCATCCGGACACGGGGCGAAGTCTTCAATCTTGTATCTTCATAGTCCAACAGTCCGGCCAAAGTATATAGTCCGGCTGTCCGAATACCCCCTAATCCAGGACTCCCTCAAGGGGGGAGCCACCCCTCCCCCTTGTCCAATTCGTACTTGGGTAAGGGGGGCATGCGTTACCTCCTGTCCGCCCTCTCTCTTCTCCACTAAGGCCCATGAGGCCCAATAGCTTCCCAGGGGGGTTCCGGTAACCCCCGGTACTCCGGTTTTATCTGAAACATGTCCAAAACACTTCTGGTGTCCGAACATAGCCGTCCAATATATCAATCTTTATGTCTCAACCATTCCGAGACTCCTCGTCATGTCCATGATCACATCTGGGACTCCGAACAATCTTCGGTACATCATATCACATAAACTCATAATACCAATCATCATCGAACGTTAAGCGTGCGGACCTTACGGGTTCGAGAAGTATGTAGACATAACCAAGACTCACTTCCGGTCAATAACCAATAGCCGAACCTGGATGCTCATATTGGTTCCTACATATTCTATGAAGATCTTTATCGGTCAAACCGCATAACAACATACGTTGTTCCCTTCGTCATCGGTATGTTACTTGCCCGAGATTCGATCGTCGGTATCTCAATACCTAGTTCAATCTCGTTACCGACAAGTCCCTTTACTCGTTCCGTAATACTTCATCCCGCAACTAACTCATTAGTCACATTGCTTTCAAGGCTAATAGTGATGAGTATTACCGAATGGGCCTAGAGATACCTCTCCGAAACACGGAGTGACAAATCCTAATCTCGATCTATGCCAACCCAACAAACACCTTCGGAGACACCTGTAGAGCACCTTTATAATCACCCATTTACGTTGTGACGTTTGGTAGCACACAAAGTGTTCCTCCGGTATTCGGGAGTTGCATAATCTCATAGTCTGAGGACCTTGTATAAGTCATGAAGAAAGCAGTAGCAATGAAACTGACACGATCATAATGCTAAGCTAATGGATGGGTCATGTCCATCACATCATTCTCCTAATGATGTGATCCCATTCATCAAATGACAACACATTTCTATGGTTAGCAAACATAACCATCTTTGATTAACAAGCTAGTCAAGTAGAGGCATACTAGGGACTATATGTTTTGTCTATGTATTCACACATGTACTAAGTTTCCGGTTAATACAATTCTAGCATGAATAATAAACATTTATCATGAACAAAGGAAATAAATAATAACTTTATTATTGCCTCTAGGTCATATTTCCTTCATCTTAATGACAACATTCGCACGTTACTCTTTCACTCTGACGTGCCCGCTCGGTTTTGGCCTGATGCTCTCGCCACCGCCACTCTTTTAGTTGACATTCATCTGTGTCGTCCTCGGTGGAACTACTCCCCTCACCACCTTCTCTTCAATACACCTCCGTCCTAGGATGG
The DNA here is from genome assembly GCF_018294505.1 of Triticum aestivum. Classification (NCBI taxonomy): domain Eukaryota; kingdom Viridiplantae; phylum Streptophyta; class Magnoliopsida; order Poales; family Poaceae; genus Triticum; species Triticum aestivum. The sequence goes on from NC_057801.1 coordinate 767,892,115, forward strand.
TTTTCGTATCTTTGGGTGTCTTTGCTATCCTAGCACCGTGTCCACCACGCCGCACAAACTCGCACCATGTTCCATTCCATGCGTCTTCCTTGGCTATCCCTCTAATACCAAAGGTTACCGGTGCTATGATCCTGTCACTCATCGTGTGTACACCTCGAGGCACGTGTATTTTGTCGAGATGGTGTTCTCGTTTTTTAGGATTCTTCGGCTTCGGCTCCTTCGACACCGACCCCTGCACCCCCTTCCTGGAGCGATGTGTGCCGACGCCCCCTGAGAACCCCCCAGCACGGCGCCTTCTGCCACCGCCGCCTGGTTCTTCAACTTCCTCCCATGAGGTCGAGTCTGATCGGCCCCCCGGGTCCCCGTCTCCCTCCTCCGAGGTTGATCCGGTGGGTACCCCGCCTGCCACCCCGGCTAGCGCGGCCACCCAGGCGACAGGCTCGACTTCCCACTCGCCCGTTGCCACCCCTGACACCGCAGCCCCCGCCGCCGCCGTGGCCCTCGCCACCGCCGCTGCCCCGCCTCTAGGCGTGACGACCCGCGCCTGGGCCGGTCTACTTCGGCGAGCACGCGCTACTCCTCCGACGAATATGTGTGCGCCACCTCGACGTCGATGCCATCACCCATTCCCGCTTCCGCTCGCGCAGCCCTTCGGGATCCCCACTGGCTCGCAGCATTGCAGAAGGAGTTCGCACAACCGAACATGGCATCTTGTTCCACGACCCCCTCGTGCCATCGTCATCACTGGCAAGTGGGTGTTCCGGCACAAGACACACCCGGACGGTTCTCTCGAGCGCTACAAGGCTCGATGGGTGGTTCCTGGATTTCAGCAGCGCGCGGGCATGGACTTCACTGACACCTTCGCTCTGGTTGTTAAACCAGGCACGATATGCGTCGTGCTTTAGTTGGCGGTCTCGTGAGCCTGGCATATGCATCAGTTAGATGTCTCCAACCCCTTCATGCATGGTCATCTTTCCAAGCAGGTGTTCTGTGAGCAGCCCACTAGTTTCGTCGACGCCGAGCATCCGGACTCGTGTGCTTGCTCTCCTGTTCTCTTTACGTGTTGAAGCAGACGACTTGGGCTTGGTACCAGCGTATCACAGCCTTCCTGCAGTCTCTAGTTTTTCGGTCCACTCGCTCCAATGCCTCACTTTATGTGTATATCACGAAGCTGACACTGCCTATCTGCTGCTCTACGTCGATGACATCATCCTCACGGCATCCGCCCCCGAGCTCCTTCAGTGGCTGACAGCTTGTCTTTGTGATGAGTTCACCCTTAAGGACTTGGGGCCTCTGCATTACTTCCTCGACATCGAGGTGGTTCGACGGGCTGACGGCGTCTTTCTTCATCAGCAGAAGTACGCCCACGAGCTTATGGAGCGTGACGGTATGCTTAACTGCAAGACCACGCCCACCCCTGTCAACACGAGGGCAAAGATATCTGCTCTGGAGGGGTCTCTCGTGTCCGATGCAGCATTTTATCGCTCCATCATTGGTGCTTTACCGTACTTGATGCTGACTCAACCCGACCTGCGGTATGCTGTCCAGCAGGTGTGCCTCCACATCACTAGTAGAAAACAGGCTTTCGTTCGGGCCAGATAAGCCCATTAGTCCCGGTTCAGTCACGAACCGGGACCCATGGGGGCACTGGTCCCGGTTCGTGAGGCCGGGGACCCTGCCGGGCCTCATGTGGGCATTGGTCCCATTTCGTCTGGCCCCTTTGGTCCCTGTTTGTGGGAAGAACCGAGACCAATGGGCCCCGCTCCTGACCCACCACCATTGGTCACAGTTGGTGGCTTGAACCGGGACCAAAGGGTGTTCTTTAGTCCGGGTTCAAGCCATGAACCGGGACCAATGATGTGCCTACATATACCCCCTCGCCGGCGAGCAGAGCACACTGCTTTTTTTTCGGCCGGCGAGGGGAGGGCTTCGTGGTGCTCTAGCTCACCTCCTATGCACACGAGGTGTTCGATGAAATGCCCGAGCCACACTACTTAAGCTTTCTCTTCTCCAAGCTCGACCTACAAGCTCCATTTTCCTCAATATTTGTCTAGGTTTAGCGGTCTATCACGTCCCGTCCCCGTCTTTATCGCCATCGATCGCCTGCGACGATCTCATCGCCGGCACCACCAAGGTGAGCCTCTTGTTCTTATCTTCTTTCCGAAAGGAAAAAATTGTTACTTGTATGTTTAGATAGATACTTGTATAATTTTCTTACTTTTATTATTGCTTCTTATTATATAGTGTGATGGTTTTGGTATCTGCCCCCGTCGGCCCTCGTCCTGTCTATGATTCGGATGTGGTATATATTATCTTTATAAATATTTGGTTCATTTATTGTTTATGACAATTATGCCGACCAATGTGACATAGATTTTATTTATCTAGGAGGTATGTGAACCGGAAATTCCAAATGACCCTATTGTCGAGAGGTTAAATTTAGTTGAAGAATAAAACAATTTCTTGAAGGAAAAAATAAAAAAAATTGAGGAGGAGAAGATGATATTGGAGTTGCATGTTGCGGATGTCGTCAATGATCACAAGATCAAGATGGATGCAATGCGCTCGAAGATTAGAAAGATTAGAAAATATGCCATTCATACCGAGGCTTGGTATCATTATGCCATTGGATCAATTATTACCTTGGTTGCGATTATGATCGCATTTGTTTTCACATTGAAATATTTTACATAGTTTCAATGTATAGTTTAATTAATTAGATGCTCTGGAGAGCTATATGTTGTTCAATGAGAACTATGTATGTACTTTGGTTTTAATGTGATGATGAACTTCTATTAATTTGGTCACTTAATTATCTATTCATGATGTTCTATAATGGTTTTTGACACACTTAATTATATATAATGCATGCAGATGAACCGGCAATGGATGTACGGTGATAGACACACCTCCGAGTACATTAACGGCATGCATAATTTTCTCGAAGTGGCTGATGCAAACAAGCAGAATGGTTTTTTGTGTTGTCCATGCCCTATATGTGGGAATACGAAGTCTTACTCTGACTCGAAAACCATTCACACCCACCTGCTTTATAAGGGTTTCATGCCAAACTATAATGTTTGGACCAAGCATGGAGAAATAGGGGTTCTGATGGAAGACAACGAAGAAGAAGAGGACGATGAAAACTATGTGCCCCCTGAATACGGTTATGCTGCAATAGGGGAAGCTGTTGAAGATCAAGAAACCAGACGATGTGCCCGATGATGATCTCCGCCGGGTGATTATTGATGCAAGGAGACAGTGCGAAGGTCAAAAGGAGAAGCTCAAGTTCGATCGCATGTTAGAGGATCACAAAAAAGGTTTGTGCCCCAATTGCAAAGATGGCAACACAAAGCTCGGTACCATACTGGAATTGCTGCAGTGGAAGGCAGAGAATGGTGTGCCTGACAAAGGATTTGAGAAGCTACTAAAAATATTGAAGAAAAAAGCTTCCAAAGGATAACGAATTGCCCGATAGTACGTATGCAGCAAAGAAGGTTGTATGCCCTCTAGGATTTGAGGTGCAGAAGATACATGCATGCCCTAATGACTGCATCCTGTATCGTGGTGTGTACGAGGATTTGAACGCATGCCCGGTATGCGGTGCATTGCGGTATAAGATCAGACAAGATGACCCTGGGGATGTTGATGGCGAGCGCCCCCGGAAGAGGGTTCCTGCCAAGGTGATGTGGTATGCTCCTATAATACCATGGTTGAAACGCCTATTAAGAAACAAAGAGCATGCCAAGTTGATGAGATGGCACAGAGAGGACCGTAAGAAAGACGGGAAGTTGAGAGCACCCGCTGATGGGTCGAAGTGGAGAAAAATTGAGAGAACATACTGGGAGGAGTTTGCAGGTGGCGCAAGGAACGTATGGTTTGGTTTAAGCGCGGATGGCAACAATCACAGCACCTGGCCTTTGACTCTATGTATCTATAACCTTCCTCCTTGGTTGTGCATGAAGCGGAAGCTCATTATGATGCCAGTTCTCATCCAAGGCCCTAAGCAACCCGGCAACGACATAGATGTGTACCCAAGGCCATTAGTTGACGAAATTTTACAACTATGGATTGGAAACGGTGTACGTGCGTGGGATGAGCACAAACAGGAGGAATTTGACCTACATGCGTTACTGTTTGTCACCATCAATGATTGGCCTGTTCTCAGTAACCTTTCAGGACAGACAAACAAGGGATACCATGCATGCACACACTGTTTAGATGACACCGAAAGTATATACCTAGACAAATGCAGGAAGAATGTGTACCTGGGGCATCATCGATTCCTTCTGACCAACCATCAATGTCAAAAGAAAGGCAAGCATTTCAAAGGCGAGGCAGATCACCGAAAGAGCCCCGTCATGCATACTGGTGATCACGTACTTGCTATGGTCAATGATTTAAAAGTAATCTTCGGAAAGGGTCCCGATGAACTATCTGTTCCGAATGACGCTGAGGGACGCACACCCATGTGGAAGAATAAATCTATATTTTGGGACCTACCCTACTGGAAAGACGTAGAGGTCCGCTCTTGCATGTGACGAAGAACCTTTGCATGAACCTGCTAGGCTTCATAGGCGTGTATGGGAACACAAAAGATACATTGGAGGCACGGGAGGACCTGCAACATTTGCACGAAAAAGACGGCATACCTCCAAAGCAGTATGAAGGTCCTGCCAGCTACGCTCTTACCAAAGAAGAGAAGGAAATCTTCTTTGAATGCCTACTCAGTATGAAGGTCTCGTCTGGCTACTCGTTGGATATAAAGGGAATAATAAATATGGCAGAGAAAAAGTTCCAAAACCTAAAGTCTCATGACTGCCACGTGATTATGACGCAACTGCTTTCAGTTGCATTGAGGGGGCTTCTACCGGAAAACATTTGATTAGCCATTGTGAAGCTATGTTAATTCCTCAATGCAATCTCTCAGAAGGTGATCGATCCAGAAATCCTACCAAGGTTAAGTAGTGATGTGGCGCAATGTCTGGTCAGTTTCAAGATGGTGTTCCCACCATCCTTCTTCAATATCATGATGCACTCCTAGTTCATCTAGTCGACGAGATTGTCGTTTTGGGCCCTGTATTTCTACACAATATGTTCCCCTTTGAGAGGTTCATGGGATTCCTAAAGAAATATGTCTGTAACCGCGTTAGGCCAGAAGGAAGCATCTCCATGGGCCATCAAATAGAGGATGTCATTGGGTTTTGTGTTGACTTCATTCCTGACCTTAAGAAGATAGGTCTCCCTCAATCACGGTATGAGGGGAGACTGGGTGGAAAAGACACGCTAGGAGGGGACTCAATAATATGTAGGGACGGGCATTCTTGGTCTCAAGCACACTACACGGTTCTATATAATTCTACCTTGGTGACCCCATATGTCGATGAACACAAGAACATTCTGCGCTCCCAACACCCAGACCAGTGTGACGACTGGATTACATGTGAACACATCAGGAGTTTCGATAGTTGGTTCCAAACACGACTTAGGTGTGACAACACTGTTTCTGATGACCTGTACTTGTTGGCGAGGGAACCATCTTCGACTGTAATGACTTACAAAGGGTATGAGATAAATGGGAATACATTTTACACGATCGCACAAGATCAAAAAAGGCACCAACCAAAACAGTGGTGTCCGCTTTGATGCGGCAACCAAGAGGGGAAACGACACATATTATGGTTACATAGTGGACATATGGGAACTTGACTATGGATATGATATTAAGGTCCCTTTGTTTATGTGCAAATGGATCAATCTGTCCGGAGCTGGGGTACAGGTAGACCTGATGTCTACTACGCAACCTTCTCCATGTAGACGTTGGTCAACCTCCAAGTGCAGAGGTTTGCAGAACAGTAGCAAATTTCCCTCAAGTGGATGACCTAAGGTTTATCAATCTGTGGGAGGCGTAGGATGAAGATGGTCTCTCTCAAACAACCCTGTAACCAAATAACAAAGAGTCTCTTGTGTCCCCAACACACCCAATACAATGGCAAATTGTATAGGTGCACTAGTTCGGCGAAGAGATGGTGATACAGGTGTAATATGGATGGTAGATATAGGTTTTTGTAATCTGAAAATATAAAAACAGAAAGGTAAATAATGATAAAATAGAGCAAAAACGGTATTGCAATGCTAGGAAACAAGGCCTAGGGTTCATACTTTCACTAGTGCAAGTTCTGTCAACAATAATAACATAACTGGATCATATAACTATCCCTCAACATGCAACAAAGAGTCACTCCAAAGTCACTAATAGAAGAGAACAAACAAAGAGATTATTGTAGGGTATGAAACCACCTCAAAGTTATCCTTTCTTATCGATCCATTCAAGAGTCCGTAGTAAAATAACACGAAGCTATTCTTTCCATTCGATCTATCATAGAGTTCGTACTAGAATAACACCTTAAGACACAAATCAACCAAAACCCTAATGTCACCTAGATACTCCAATGTCACCTCAAGTATCCCTGCGCATGATTATACGATATGCATCACACAATCTCAGATTCATCTATTCAACCAACACAAAGTACTCCAAAGAGTGCCTCAAAGTTTCTACCGAAGAGTCAAGACGAAAACGTGTGCCAACCCCTATGCATAAGTTCATAACGTCACTGAACCCGCAAGTTGATCACCAAAACATACATCAAGTAGATCACGTGAATATCCCATTGTCACCACAGATAAGCACATGCAAGACATACATCAAGTTTTCTCAAATCCTTAAAGTCTCAATCCGACAAGATAAATTCAAAGGGAAAACTCAATCCAATACAAAAGAGTAGAGGGGGAGAAACATCATAAGATCCAACTATAATAGCAAAGCTCGCGATACATCAAGATTGTATCAGCTCAAGAACCACTTAGGTACTGTTTTTAACTTCTCTGTCATACCCTCCGATACTAGTCATAGATTCATCAAAACAAGCGAACAACACATAGAAAACAGAATCTGTCAAAAACAGAACAGGCTGTAGTAATCTGTATCAAACGTATATTATGGAACTCCAAAAATCCTACAAAATTAGGAAAACCTGAGCAATTTGTGTACAAATCTACAGCAAAAAGAATCAGATCAAAAGCGCTTTGTTGTGAAATATCAAACTAATTTACTGGGTGAAAAAGTTTCTGATTTTCAGCAGGATCAACACAACTATCACTGTTAGCTATCCTAAAGGTCTTACTTGGCACTTTATTGAAACAAAAGCTATAAAACATGATTACTACATTAGAATAATCATGTGGACACACAAAAACAGTAAAGGTAAATATTGGGTTGTCTCCCAACAAGCGCTTTTCTTTAATGCCTTTTAACTAGGCATGATGATTTCAATGATGCTCGCGCAAAAGATAAGAATTGAAACATAACGGGAGCATCATGAAGCACATGACTAACACATTTAATTCTAACCCACTTCCTATTTATAGGGATTGAGGGAGTCCCGGATTAGGGGGTGTCCGGATGACCGGACTATAACCTTTGGCCGGAATCCTGGACTATGAAGATACAAGATTGAAGACTTCGTCCCATGTCCGGATGGGACTTTCCTTGGCGTGGAAGGCAAGCTTGGCGATACGGATATGTAGATCTCCTCCCATTGTAACCGACTCTGTGTAACCCTAGCCCTCTCCGGTGTCTATATAAACCGGAGGGTTTTAGTCTGTAGGACGAACAACAATCATACCATAGGCTAGCTTCTAGGGTTTAGCCTCTTTGATCTTGTGGTAGATCTACTCTTGTACTACCCATACCATCAATATTAATCAAGCAGGAGTAGGGTTTTACCTCCATCGAGAGGGCCCGAACCTGGGTAAAAACATCGTGTCCCTCGTCTCCGATTACCATCCGCCTAAATGCACAGTTCGGGACCCCCTACCCGAGATCCGCCGGTTTTGACACCGACAGGGATTTTGTGAGCGAACAACTTATGGCAACAAGAATCAACTAGCATAGGAAGGTAAAACAAGCATAGCTTCAAGATTTTCAACACATAGAGAGGAAACTTGATATTATTGCAATTCCTACAAGCATATGTTCCTCCCTCATAATAATTTTCAATAGCATCATGAATGAATTCAACAATATAACTAGCACATAAAGCATTCTTTTCATGATCTACTTGCATAGAACTATCATCTGAAGCATAATCCAATTGAAAATTAAAATCATGATGACAAGTTTCATGGTTATGTTTATTCTCTATGGAATACTTATCATCACAATAATCATCATAAATAGTTGGCATGCTTTCATCATAATAAATTTGCTCATCAATACTTGGAGGACAAAAAATATCATTTTCATCAAACATAGCTTCCCCAAGCTTGTGGCTTTGCATATCATTAGCATCATGGATATTTAAGGAATTCATACTAACAACATTGCAAGCATGCTCATCATATAAAGATCTAGTACCAAACATTTTAATGCATTCGTCTTCTAGCACTTGAGCACAATTTTCCTATCCATCATTCTCACGAAAGATGTTCAAAAGATGAAGCGTATGAGGCAAACTCAATTCTGTTTTTTTTATAGTTTTCTTTTATAAACTAAACTAGTGATAAAACAAGAAACTAAAAGATTCGATTGCAAGATCTAAATATGTACCTTCAAGCACTCACCTCCCCGGCAACGGCACCAGAAAAGAGCTTGATGTCTACTATGCAACCTTCTCCTTGTAGACGTTGTTGGGCCTCCAAGTGCATAGCTTTGTAGGATAGTAGTAAATTTCCCTCAAGTGGATGACCTAAGGTTTATCAATCCATGGGAGGCGTAGGACGAGGATGGTCTCTCTCAAACAACCCCGGAACCAGATAACATAGAGTCTCTTGTGTCCCCAACACACCCAATACAATGGCAAATTGTATAGGTGCACTAGTTTGGCGAAGAGATGGTGCTACAAGTGCAATATGGTTGGTAAATATAGGTTTTTGTAATCTGAAAATATAAAAACAGCAAGGTAACTAATGATAAAAGTGAGCAAAAACGCCATTGAAATGCTAGGAATCAAGGCCTAGGGTTCATAGTTTCACTAGTGCAAGTTCTCTCAACAATAATAACATAACTGGATCATATAACTATCCGTCAACATGCAACAAAGAGTCACTCCAAAGTCACTAATAGCGGAGAACAAACGATCGATCTATCAAAGTCATCCTTTCTGATTGATCTATTCAAGAGTTCGTAGTAAAATAACACGAAGCTATTCTTTCTGTTCGATCTATCAAAGAGTTGGTACTAGAATAACACCTTAAGACACAAATCAACCAAAACCCTAATGTCACCTAGATACTCCAATGTCACCTCAAGTATCCGTGGGCATGATTATACGATATGCATCACACAATCTCAGATTCATCTATTCAACCAACACAAAGTACTGCAAAGAGTGCCCCAAAGTTTCTACCAAAGAGTCAAGATGAAAACGTGTGCCAACCCCTATGCATAAGTTCACAAGGTCACTGAACCCGCAAGTTTTCACCAAAACATACATCAAGTAGATCACTTGAATATCCCATTGTCACCACAGATAAGCACATGCAAGACATACATCAAGTGTTCTCAAATCCTTAAAGACTCAATCTGACAAGATAACTTCAAAGGGAAAACTCAATCCATTACAAGAGAGTAGAGGGGGAGAAACATCATAAGATCCAACTATAATAGCAAAGCTCGCGATACATCAAGATCGTATCACCTCAAGAACACGAGAGAGAGAGATCAAACACATAGCTACTCTTACATACCCTCAGCCCCGAGGGTGAACTACTCCCTCCTCGTCATGGAGAGCACCGGGATGATGAAGATGGCCACCGGTGAGGGATCCCCCATCCGGCAGGGTGTCGGAACAGGGTCCCGATTGGTTTTTGGTGGCTACAGAGGCTTGCAGCGGCGGAACTCTCGATCTATGGTACCCCTCGATGTTTTTAGGGTATATGGATATATATATATAGGCAAAAGAAGTCGATCAGGGGAGCCACGAGGGGCCCACGAGGGTGGGGGGCGCGCCCCTGAGAGGTAGGGCGCGCCTCCCTGCCTCGTGTCTTGCTCGAAGCTTCCTTGACGTGTACTCCAAGTCTCCTGGATTGCTTGCGTTCCAAAAATAACTCTCCCGAAGGTTTCATTCTGTTTGGACTCCGTTTGATATTCCTTTTCTTCGAAACACTGAAATAGGCAAAAAAACAGCAATTTGGGTTGGGCCTTTGGTTAATAGGTTAGTCCCAAAAATAATATAAAAGTGTTTAGTAAAGCCCATAAACATCCCAAACAGGTAATATAATAGCATGGAACAATCAAAAAATTATAGATACATTGAAGACGTATCAAGACCCACAGTACGGAATGACAACAGTGGATCTAAACAATCTGGGGTACACAGACGAGCCATTCGTCCTAGCCAATGATGTGGCGCAGGTTTTCTATGTGAAGGAGATGTCTACCAAACCGAGAAAAAGAAAAGATGAGAAAGCAGATACATCATACAATGTGCCAAAGCGCCACATAGTTCTTTTAGGAAAAAGAGACATCATGGGATTGGAGGGCAAGACAGACGTGTCTGAAGATTATGAAAAGTTTCATGAAATTCCTCCCTTCAAAGTCAAGGCTGGCCCAAGCACCCTATTAAATGATGAAGATTATCCATGGTTATGGTGCAATAAGCAAAGGACACAAGGCACTACAAGAAATATGCTATCTTGTGACCTCCACTATTGGTCACTGAAAGGTCATAGTTTTTCATTTGCGACCTTTTTGTGACCAAAAACAGAAGGTCAAAAGCCGAGGATCGTAAACTGACTATAGCGACCTTCTCTGTGAGAAGGTCGTGGACGTTTATGACCAAAATATTCCTACTATGGCGTTTTGGTCACTAGCAGCCTCCCCAGTCCACGTAGGCATCCAGCGTGGCAAGCTGATGTGGCACAAGATTCAGCCCGGTCCAATTTGATTTTCTACATGGGCCTAGCCCAACAATTCGGCCTATTTGTGTTTTTTCTCATATTAATTTTGGCTAGGTAGATGGGCCAAGCCCAACAATTAAGCCTTTTAGTTTTTTTGTAATATAAAAAAGGTCCACTAGTCAAATTGGTCCCAGATGTCAGGTTCAGGTACGTGGGTCCCAGCTAGCAAGTTCATATTCTTCATAATTCAATTTAACAGTAAATAAATAACCAGTATTTAAATTGGCACAAACAAAACACACACATAATACTCCAAATATTATCAGCCAGATTCAGTACAGAGCTCCTATTGTACAAATAACATATACTTTACAAGCTCTACACATAATAAGCTCTACAAGCTCTACACGTGATACATTTACAAGCTCTATACATATACAAGCTCTACAAGCTCTACAAGCTCTACAAGCTGCCCTGGTGTTAACCCTGGTGCTCTTCAATCTTCTTCAACATGGAGCTCCTTCGGTAGCGAGCACAAACTGGGCACCTGCATCATCATAGGAAGGCAATTTTAGATCATACAAATGAATGTTCCAAGCACAGTTTAGAGAAAAGAACCAAGTAAATTTGCCCTCAATCATACAAACAAAGTTAGGGAGAAGAGAAAGCACTTATTATGCAGGACACATACGTACACATCTCAGGAAAAGCTCGGAAAGGGAGAGAGAACAGCAACAGCAGCAGGGGGTTCAGACTTCAGAGAAGATCAGCAGCGAGGCTAGGAGAAGAAGAAGCAAGCGTGGGAATGGAGAGAGGAGTAGCAGCAAGCAGCAATAAAGAGGTTCCGAGAAGAAGTGCAGCAGCAAGTTTAGTGGATTCAGAAATGGAATGCCATCATAAAAAAACAAAGGATTTTCCATGGTGGTGGTGATGGTGAGAAGGAGCAGAGGGGCAAAACAAAGGGCATTTGATTAGGCGAAGGACAACCTAAAGGAGGGACGACCTATGCTCTCCTACAACTTTGACATCCGTGTTCATATGCTGAAGGAGCTTGACGAGGACACTGGGCACCAACAACGCCTTTGATGCAACTCCTTAAGCGCATTACTCTGCAATGTTCAAAGAGATTCAGCAGTTAGATAAATCACATGAGTGTATAAAGAATCAGAACCAAGCTAAGTTAGTTATCAGTTCACTGCTAGCCAACCTGGTCAGCTAGCCCTGTTCAAAAGTGAAATCCATGAACCCGGTTACAGTAATGGCTGCAACTTTTCGTGAATGTATTTATAGGGAAACTTGGGTCACAAGGAACTTAAAGCAGGAACCTCACAATAGAAAGACCGGCTGCATTTCCTAATATAACCGTTGAACAACAATAACAAGTGGATCAGCTATTGTTCCTTCCTGTTGGAAACCATCAGCTGTTTTGCTCCAGAGTGTTATGTCAGAACTATCAACAAGATGACGACTCGAGCAAAATAGCATGATGATATTCTAGCGCAAAATTATATATACAAGTATATATACAAGGATTCTAACACCACATCATTGACATTAGGAAGCTAACTAGCATATGATAATTTCTCGACAGATGATAATCTCATCTAGCATCTGAATCTAAACTCAAGCAGCATGCGTCGATTGTAGGAAGGGGCAAGCAATTAAAAGCTGCAGATAGAACACAAGTTCTATGTACCTAGATAACAGAAGTAAGAAAGAAATAGATGAAATGTACAATGGAAATTTACTATTTTTACAGAGCAAACATTAAAAATCCATGCTCAGTTATAAACCAATTATTGCAACTGATGATGCTGCACCATTCATAGGCAGTCAGAGATGAAGGAAACAAAGCAAAGAAATGATCATCACCTTAAGCTCCTCAAGGGTAAAGCCTCTGCCAGCCCTCGCCTTAATGTTGTACTTGCGGGTCTGGCATTGCACGATGGGGCGAAGAGGTCCAGAGGTAGGGTAGGGGAAGATCTTCACAGCCTTCTTCTGGCGAGTTGTATACAAAAAAGAACAGAATGTAAGATGGCAGTGAGTTAAGCAAGCGCCACAATAACAGAAACATGTTGTCAGTGGATTGGATGGTAACACAAACATCTACTCTGTCCTGCTATAACAAACATGTACTTAACTCCTTACATACACCAGTGCAAGTGTTGTTCACATGTTACTACTTGATTCGACTTTATACATATAAATAGACATGACAATAAACTTGCATAAAGAGACATCTAGTCTAGCATCAGACTAACTTACTGGTATAAAGAGACATGGATATTCATGACAATACAATGGCTCGATGGCTCAATGCCTGAAGCTTTTTCGCTTATGATAGGAGATTTTACAAAAAGGAATACAAGGTGCCTCTGAACAGGAGCAGAGCAAGTCTAGAGCACTTATGGCAGTGCCTCCCATACAATTTATTTAACTCATAGGTTTACATTAATTGAAATATTCTGGGACAATTCAACAAACAAAAATGTGAAGCAAATAGCATTTTTCAGTTCAGCAACATGTTGTACATACAGTATGAGCAGCACAGGACGGTAAAAACAGTGAGCAACCTGCAACTCTATTTTGATGATGTGGGTGCATCCACATAATAGAATTTATTTATCTGTGTGCATCGATCACTAGTCAATTCATATCCACTGATGACCACAATGTTGCTGCAGCAGGAAACATTCAGTCAATGTTGCTGCAGTGTCCCATAACAAGATTCTTATGTATGGACTGATTTTTTGTGCATATGTAACTAGAATCAAACTGTATCCAATAATATATGGCGACATGTCACAACAGGAAATTTGAGCAGGGGTTGGAGAAGAAGGGCGGGCAGTCAGTACCTTGTAAGAAGAGATGCTGCTGGGCAGAGGCCTAGTCATGGATTACCCGTGGAGGTTCATGGAAGAAACATGAAGGGGGTGTGAGAACACTCGTGGGATTGCATTAGATTGAAACGAGACGAATGGGATAGTGGAGCGGAGTGGATGCTTACGGGAACTCGATCTCGAGGCGGGTCCTGCCGTCATCGATGGCGGCGGTGAGGGAGTGGGCGGCATCAAAGACGAGTACCTCGTAGGAGCGCGACTTACAGACGGACACCCCGGCCCTGAGCTCCCCTACCTCCACCTCATTGGCCGCCTCTGCGCGCATCGACCAGAGCCGGCGGCGGCACCGGAAGCGCGGTGGCGCCCTAGCGAGGCGGGCGGGCAGAGAAGGCGGGTGGGGAGCGCGGGGCCGGCCTGGTCGAGCGCCTCGAGCTCCGGGTCGACCATGGGGGAGAGGAAGCCGATGAGGAGGTTGAGGAGGTAGATGCCGAGGCCGTAGCAGACGACGTAGAAGCCCTGCACGTAGTAGACCCGCGGCGTGTAGACGGCGGGGGCCAGCAACGTGCCCACCCACTGCCCCGCCGTGTGCGGCTCCGGCGGTGGTGGCGCGAGCGCATGCTCCGTCATGGTCACCGCGAGCTCGCACAAGGATGGCGCCGCCTTGGATTGGGTGTTGTGCCCTGCGTCTGCACCTGCGCGAGTGAGAGGGAGGAAGGGTGGGGTGGGGGATTGGTTGCGGATCGAGGAGAGGTCGACGACGGCGTGGTGGTGCGACTGCCGTGGGCGAGGATGATGGCGGGGTGGGGGCGGCCACCATGGGCGAGATCAACGGCGGGCTAGGGGCGGCGGTTGTGGACAAGCACGATGGATCCGGGCGGGGCTGGGGACGGGACCGGGGGAGGATGGGATCTACACGAGGCCGTGAGGAGGGAAGGAGGATAGGGCGATGGAGGGAGGGCGCCGCCGCCGGCGACGGGAAGCTAGGGTTAGAGAGGGGTGGCGGCGTCGATCTGGATCGGATCGAGATCTGAGGGAGGGAGCGGGCGGCGGCTGTGGGTGCGAGAGGACGAGTGTGCGGGTAGTGCTAGGGCTAGTTAGGTGAGACGGTGGGGGGGTCAAGTCTGCCGTTAGATCCGGGACGATCGGACGGTTCAGATCGCCTACGGTAGGGTGATCTGGGGGAAACGTCCTGATTGGTTGGAGACTACGGCTGTAATTTAAAATATAGTCTCTAAGTGCTAAAAACAAAGGGTTTTATGAAGCAACTACCAATAATATTTTGTAAATTGGAACCACTAAAATTTTCGCTCAAGTTATACCACATTTTATGGATGATGATAACCAACTTGTATGCATTTCCAATTGTTCTAGCCTTTTTTGGCCATTTAAGTTTTGTAAGATTCCACCCGCAGCTACGAACGGTATGCCCATGGTTTTAAT
This sequence comes from Triticum aestivum, assembly GCF_018294505.1. NCBI lineage: Eukaryota > Viridiplantae > Streptophyta > Magnoliopsida > Poales > Poaceae > Triticum > Triticum aestivum. The sequence goes on from NC_057801.1 coordinate 767,907,297, forward strand.
CGCGTTTTTAAATTGGCAAAAATAATTAAAAAATCAAAAAATGGAAAGCCTTTGCATTGTGTGATCTAGTGTCTAGGAAAAAACAAACTTCTAATACGATAAATGGCATAGTCTGCTCAAAAGGAGGTTTTTTTGTGAAGGACCTCCGAAATATTTGTTGCAAAATTGGACCAAATCATTTTTCTAAAATACTAGGCCATATTTAATGCACAATTGACCAAATGGTTGGGTGTAAAAAAATTTGATCCACCTCTGGTGAAAAAGACAAATTCCCGCTGATTCAAGTGGAAGCGGGTCAAATTTGAACTGCAGCTACCTCATAGTTTGCTCTTTATTTTTTTTAAAAAATCATTTCTAGGTACATAAGTATCTATTTAATCAGAGAAACATCAAAAGTTTTCCAATATTCAACCACTAGCTAGGAACGGTCAAGCCCGCCGTTTTGACCGCATTTTGAAACGGGCATAAAAAATTCAAAAAAAATCAAAAAATGGAAAACCTTCGCATTGTGTCATTATATGTGACCAAGTTTCCAGGAAAAATAATAAACTTGTAATACGGCAATTATTTTAAAAAAGTGTTCTCAGAAATGAGCAATCAAGCGTGAAGATTCATGGCTTTCAAGCCAAATGATCAATCTTATGGCCACATTCATGGAATAGTTTGTTCAAATGATCTCATATTGTGCACAAGGGTGTATATTGGAATTCCAAACAATGTTGCCTAAGGAAGTTTTCATTTTATTTGGACGAAAAAACCATTTTCCATTTTCCGATTGCCTGAAATGAGTTTTTTTGTGAAGGACCTACCATATATTTGTTGCAAAATTGGACCTAATCAATTTTATAAAATACTAGGCCATATATAATGCACAATTGACAAAATGGTTGGGTGCCAAAAGTTTTGATCCACCTCTGGTGAAAAAGACAAATTGTCGTCGATTCAACTAGAAGCGGGTCAAATTTGAACTCCAGGTGCCTCATAGTTTGCTATTTATTTTTTCCAAAAATCATTTCTAGGTAAATAAGTATCTATTTAATCAGAAATACATGGTTTGATGGCGAGACATCGAGGTTTGGAGGTGGCTGAGGGCCCCAACTCTAGAGCGCATAAGCTCGCATGCCCGCCGTGTGGTCACCGCGTGACGGTGGTGTTGCCATGCGTTCGGGGAGGCCTAGGCATGTCTAGTGGGTTGTTCACTCCCCAGGTAGATGCTAGGAAGAAAATTATAACATAAAATTCTCACGAGGAGACCGATCGATGCTCAAACATGAATAAGCAGCCAAGTGTTTGATTTGCGGTACGGGAAATGCACATGGCTAATGGGCATGAGTTTTGGCTGAGGATGATCAGTTACTAAGAAGACCGTCTTCACAATTTTTTAGGGAAATCAAGAATATATAAATAACACTTCCTTCACAAAGTGCTGCTCTGAACAGAATAGGAAAATGAATATTGTTGAGTTATTTTTGAACTAGGCAAGGAAGGTTTTTGACATATTTGATGAAGATATGATCCAAACAATTTATGAGATTTTTTTAGGAATTTTTGGAATGACAGAAATATAGGTTGCTTCACAACTTAGGGCAAAAACTGCCACATGGACATGACACATAGGCAAAACTGATGAGGTGGCGCCTAGTCATCACAACCAACCACAATCTACAAGGCTATGACCATCTATTTTGGTCGTTAACAACTAGAAATAAGGCAGCGGAGCAGCCCTGTTTGCTTTGTGACCATTTGGTGTAAGGAAGTTACGACCTTTCTGACCAAAATGGTCGCAATGGTTTAGGGTTTGGAGCCCCCCGAACAGCTTTTGACCAATTGGTCTCAAATGGTCATAGATCTATGACCAATTCTTCCAGGGTCACTGACAGAAGGTCACTAGTTGACATATTTCTTGTAGTGAGCGAAGAAAAATTGAAGACTTTCTATCAACAACTATTATGATGATGCCTTTGATCTAGAATATCACTGCGGTTACATTTGAACAAATGGAATCCCTTTGTAACAGATGAGTTTTCGTCCGAAACCCTGATACTTCCAAAGAGATTGTCTATTTTGTACACGAAGTGCATCCAGTTTTTGTCATAACCCTCTCTACTTTTTAGCACATGCTATGTGGGTGAAATGATGATACCATGCCAACTTTCAACCTTTTCAGAGTTCATTTGTAGTGCTTTTCAATTTAAGGGTAGCTCAAAAAATCAGTACAAGCATGCCAAATACCAAATGAAGTCAGAGAGGGTTGAAAATTGATGATGTGGCTTTGAATGGTGCATCTTGAACACACAAAAAGTATGGAGTTAAAATAAGTTCAAAAAAATGGAATCCCTTTGTAACAGATGAGTTTTCGTTCGAAACCCTGATACTTCAAAAGAGATTGTCCATTTTGCACACGAAGTGCATCCAAATTTTACTGTAACCCTATCAACTTTTTAGCACATGCTATGTGGGTGAAATGATGATACCATGCCAACTTTCAACCTTTTCAGAGTTCATTTGTAGTGCTTTTCAATTTTAGGCATTTAGCTCAAATAATGAACTAATAGCAAAATGAATGAACTAATAGCAAAAGGAATGAACTAAAAATAATCAAAAAATATTCTGTTATGATCAACTAAAACAGAACTATAATATCCTTCAATAGCAAAAAGAATCAACTAAAAAGCTTTTATAGAACTCCAATAGCAAAAGGAATCAACTCAAAAAACTTTTATAAACCTCTAGTCTTATTGAAACTAAAATTATATAAAATTTATGCAACCAAAATTATTAAAGTATTTTATGTTCAGAACATTAAAAGCAAAAGGAATTTTCATAAAGAATTTTTTTTGTTAGAAACTTTAATAGCAAAAAGAATTATCATAAAGAATTTTTGTGTTAGAAACTAAAATAACAAAATCTATTTTTGAATATAATGATAAAACAAAGTAATATTAAATAGCAGGAAAAAGAATCACTCAAAAATTTATTTTCGCGATAAAGTTATTCAAGAACTAGTGATTCACACAAATTTCAAAAAATTCAAATTTAAACTATTCAAATTGGAAAACAAATCGCACTAACAGAAAGTTTATAATTTTTATTACCTAAAAGCAAAAAGAACTAAAAACTAAAGCAAAAACACAAAAGAAAATAAATAATGCAAAAACCAGAAAAAACTGGGAAATATAAAAAAATGCCACCTACTGGGCCACCACGGGCTGAATACGACTATAAACCCTACCATGGGCCAGGATTCAGGCCTGTAGAAGGCCCAGTAGGCCCATTAGGCATAGCAGTGACAATTAGGCCCGTAAGTGTGCAATGGAGTGGAGCTCGAGAGGGCTGCGGTAGTGGGACTTATAAACCACTGCGTGCCCCTCTCAACTAGTGAGGTGGGACTAAAGTTTTGGCCACGGGCAGCACGAGGCATTTGGTCCTTGCTGGTGGCACCGACAGGTACCAAAGGGGGGGCATTGGTACCGGTGGGGGGCATTGGTACCGGTTCGTGGCACCAGCCGGTACCAATGCCCCCCTTTGGTACCGGTTGGTGGCACCAACCGATACCAAAGGCCTATGTTTCCCGCCCTTTGGGCTGCTGAAAAGAGACCTTT
>NC_057801.1:767911347-767911974 GCF_018294505.1 Triticum aestivum
CCGACACACTTCCCACCATGCCCCGCCGCCCCCTATGAGCAAGCCCATGCTCCCGCGCCCCTCCCATGTCCCCTGCGCGTGCTTGCGCCCCTGCCCTGCCCCGCTGGCGCCCGCGCCGGCGCCGCCACCGTGCCCCTCCGCCGTTCCCCTGCTCAATATATATGTTATTTTTTTTGTTATTTTCTATTTTTTTTCTGTTATATATAGATGTTATTTTACTGTTATTTTCCTATTATATATAGATGTTGTTAGATGTTTTTGTATATATATGAAAACTTGGTCAATTTTTTCTGTATTAGATGATGATGATAATTTTGATGATATTTATGATTATATATGAAAACTAGCTTGGTCAATTTTTTGTACTAGATGATGATGATGATGATATAAGAAAACTTTTTTAGATGTATATATATGATGATGATGATGTAATTTTGTTCGATGATATATGATGATGTAATTTTGTCGATATATATACCCCCTCCCCGATAACTTTGACATGAGGGGGGTCGATATACTCCCTCCCCGATAACTTCGACATGAGGGGGGTCGATATACCCCCTCCCGAATAACTTTGACATGAGGGGGGTCGATATACACCCTCCCTGATAACTTTGACATGAGGAG